>NC_052158.1:19702855-19962539 GCF_902713615.1 Scyliorhinus canicula | reverse complement strand
TTTTAGAAGTAGCTGGCCGCTGCAATGGGGGTCATTTATTTCTGGGTGAACGAATGAAAAGTGGTCAAAGCATTTCTTCCACAAAGCCTGTTTCTCTGGCTTCTGAGGACAATGGTGCAACGCCGCCCTCTGCTGGCCAGTGAACAAGTGGATGCGTGAATGAAAATGACAAAGGTGAATCACAGAAAGCCAGTAAGCAGGCGGGAAGCACAGTGACACAGTGGTCAGCCCTGCTGCCTCACGGCGCCAAGGACCCGGTTTGATCCCGGCCCGGGTCACTGAACGTTGGAGTTTCTACATTGTCATCGTGAATAGAGGTTTATAAGATGGTGAGGGGGATAGATAGAGTGGACTTTCAGAGACTATTTCCTCGGGTGGATGTAGCTGTTACAAGGGGGCATAACTATAAGGTTCAGGGTGGGAGATATAGGAGGGATGTCCGAGGTAGGTTCTTTACTCAGAGAGTGGTTAGGGTGTGGAATGGACTGCCTGCTGTGATAGTGGAGTAAGACACTTTAGGAACTTTCAAGCGGTTATTGGATAGGCACATGGAGCACACCAGAATGGCAGGGAGTGGGATAGCTTGATCTTGGTTTCGGACAATGCTCGGCGCAACATGGAGGGCCGAAGTTCTGTGCTGTACTGTTCTATGTTCTATGACTGCGTGGGTCTTACCCCACAACCCAAAGATGTGCAGGGTAGGAGGATTGGCCATGTTAAATTGCCCCTTAATTGGATAAAAAAAGAATTGGTACTTAATGTTTGTCTTTAAAAGGCTTGTATGCAGACACAGCAATTAATAGGAAAGCTAATCAAATGGTATAATTATGCTAGGGGAATTGAACACAAAAGTGGGCCTGCTTCTGTCAGGCACCAGTGAGATCACATTTGGAGTACTGGTTAAGGAAGGATGTAAATGTGCTGGAAGCAGTTCAGGAACGTTTTACCAGACTAATAACTGGAGAGGAGGTTGGGTGGGTTGTGTCTCATGAGGAAAGGCTAGACAGGCTCGGCTTGTTTCTGCTGGAGTTGAAGGCAACGTGATTAAAACATATCAAGATCCTGAGGGGTTTTGACAGGGTGGATGGGAGAGGATGTTTCCTCTGTGGGACAGTCTAGAACTAGAGATCTCTGTTTTAAGGGATTGCTCATTAAAACAGAGATTAGGCAAAATTTTTTCTCTGAGGACCATGAGCCTTTGGAAACTCTTGCTCAAAAGATGGCGGAAGCGGGAGTCTTTGAATAATTTTATTCAAGAATGTTATTAAGTTTTTGCATTTTAACAAACAACACCAAATTTACAAAAACAATACATCGCCATGGGGCAAGGACCAGCATGCATGAGGGGGCAGGAGAACAACAATGTGACCTGGCTCAATACAATCATTAAGACATAGCTAAATGCCTCTATAGCCCCCCAGAGACCAAGGGAGGAAAGAGGATGAAAGCCATGAGAAACCTGATGAAATAGCACCGCTCAGCTCGCAATTACCATGAGAGCTCAGAATAGATTTCCGTGCCATGCACGGACGTGCCCCAATATATATCTCCTCAACTCTAGCAGTAATGGACACACCACAGCCTCCTCTCCTCGGATACCAAACCCCTCGACACCCATGCAGGAACCAATCACGGGTTCTGCAGGTTACCACCCCGCGAGTGAAGAAATTTCTCCTCCTCTCAGTCCTAAATGATCTACCCCGCATCCTGAGACTGTATCCGCTGGTTCTAGATTCCCCAACCAGGGAAAATATTCTCCCTGCATCTAGTCTGTCCAGTCTTGTTAGAATTTTATACGTTTCAATCGGATCTCCTGTCATTCTTCTCATCTCCAGGAAATGCAGGCCTAATGAACCAACTCTTATGAAAAGTAACGAACAAAGAAAATATGCGCCAACTCCAGTTGGGCAGAACGGTAGCATTCTGGATAGCATAATTGCTTCACAGCTCCAGGGTCCCAGGTTCGATTCCGGCTGGGTCACTGCCTGTGCAGACTCTGCACATCCTCCCCGTGTGTGCGTGGCTTTCCTCTGGGTGCTCCGGTTTCCTCCCACAGTCCAAAGATGTGCAGGTTAGGTGGATTGGCCATGACAAATTGCCCTTAGTGTCCAAAATTGCCCTTAGTGTTGGGTGGGGTTACTGGGTTATGGGGATAGGATGGAGGTGTTGACCTTGGGTGGGGTGCTCTTTCCGAGAGCCGGTGCGGACTCAATGGGCCGAATGGCTGCTTCTGCACTGTGGATTCTGTGATAATCTAAAGGGGAGTTACGTTTGCCACACAACACAATACCCAGTCTCAGGCCCAGTACAGAAGCAGCATCATTCCATACATTTGTACAGAGAAGACCGGCATCAACTTGTTCAGATTATGACCAAACCTTCAGGTCACTGTCTGTGTGGGGTTCTCCCCGCGTCTGCATGGGTCTCACCCTTATAACCCAAAGAGATGTGCAGGTTAGGTGAATTGGCCATGCTAAATTGCCCCTTAATTGGAAAAAAAGAATTGGGCACTCTAAATTTATTTTTAAAAGTAATGAACCTACTCGACCCCAGGACACATAACCTACCCAGCCCATCAAAGGAAAAAGGCCCAGATTCTTAAATTCAAAACAACAAAAGGAGCCAAAATAAAAACCCGATCGGTTAGCTCTAACTGGGGAGCTATTCTCAATCCCAGTGAGGACTTAACTAACCCTGGCACCCAACTCCAACCCAACCATCCACCCATCATCCCACCCTGACTCCACTAATCTTCATTATAAACGGGGTAAGGGAGTGACAAAAACCATCACCGACCATAACCACAAGGATTATGACAATGACAGAAAGGAGTAAAATTGGCACAGACCACATTTCACAAAATCAACTCAATCTAATTTTTACTAACAGAAGATAACAGATGACACCCGCCTCGTGCTCACACACCCTTGCAGGAGAAAAAAAACAACAATAAGTAATCAACAGCACAATCACAAGGGAGTAACGTCCAAGATTATAGAAGAATTGCGGTATAATAACAGCATCTATGTTGCCTGAGAAGGCCAAAGCCAAGACGGGGTCATTGAACACTCCTCAGGATCTCGCAAGATTCAACAAACAAAGCACTTTCACTTCCACCAGCTGCCGCTCTGTCAGCCAAACCACCCTGGGGCCCCCAGCCGGGGGGATGCTCAACAAACGGCCACCGCCAACCCCTCAGACAAGCACCAAGAATGGAACAGCACAAGGCTAGTGGTCAGCGGGCCCAAATGGCCCCAGGCCTCTCAAATCAAATACTCTGTGCTTCTTGAAGCCTGATGCAGCCAGCCTCCAAATCAAGATGACTAAAGCATGGCAACCTCTTTTCATACTTTTCTTTTTAATTTTTAGAGTACCCAAATCATTTTTTCTAATTAAGGGGTAATTTAGCATGTTCAATCCACCTACCTTGCACATCTTTGGGTTGTGGGGGACGAGACCCATGGGGAGTATGTGCAAACTCCACACGGACAGTGACCCAGAACCGGGATCGAACCTGGGACCTCCGCTCTGTGAGATTGCAGTGCTACCACTGCGCCGCCCACTTTTCATACTCAATAGGGAACTCGCCTCCCACTTTTTGACAGGGACCAGGCTCACGGACACACCTTGTCCAGCCTCTGCCTCCCAAACCTGTCAGGATAGGCAACAGGCCATATAACAGGATCTTTTTAAAAATAAATTTAGAGTACCCAATTATTTTTTTCCAATTAAGGAGCAATTCAGTGTGGCCAATCCTTTGGGTTGTGGGGCAAGACCCACGCAAACACAGGGAGAATGTGCAAACTCCAGACGGACAGTGACCCAGAGCCGGGATCGAACATGGGACCTCAGCGCCGTGAGGCAGCAGGGCTAATCCATTGTGTCACCATGCTGCCCTATATATAGGATCTTACGACTCAAAGGAACATGCCCTTTCAAATTCACGCAGTCTCAGGCAACTCCACCACTCTCCAAGGGATAACTCGCAAATCTTCAAACTGAGCTCTAAAGACCTGAAATACAGTCAGATCCTCACCAGAAAAACATACTCAATAGTGGCCATCATTCGAAGTACACAGCACACCGAGCGAAAGTCGTTCACCATCACATGCCACTTCAGGCTGCGTTCCCCCCCCCTCCCCAGCCCCCCCCCCCCCCCCCCCCCCACCACCCCAGCACAACCTGACTGGCCACAATCAATAGGATTCCTACAATTTATCACAGTTCCTCTTCGCAAAATACCAATCAGGATGCCCAACGCAAGACATATATCCCTGGAAAAGTTAAACATGAGTGCAGCACGGTAGTAAAATGGTTAGCACTGTTGCCTCACAGCTCCAGGGTCCCAGGTTTGATTCCCGGCTAGGTCACTCTCTGTGCCGGGTGTGCACATTCTCCCTGTGTCTGCATGAGTTTCCTCCGGGTGCTCCGGTTTCCTCACACAGTCCAAAGATGTGCGGGTTAGGTGGATTGGCCACGCTGAATTGCCCTTAGTGTCCAAAAAATGTTAAGTTACTGGGATAGGATAGATATGCGGGCTTCAGTAGGGTGCTCTTTCCAAAGGCCGTGCAGATGGGTGGCATGACCAGGACAATGTGAACTCGGACAAAATAAAGGATTGCAAGATAAGCAGCAGAAAAATACAGTCAACTCCTTAACTTTGCAACAATCACATGAGACTCCGAGTTTGAATATTTTCAAGGCAAAGGTGGATAGATTCTTGGCAAAGATGGATAAATAAGGAGGATGCAAATTACGAGCAGAACGAATAATTGTCCGGTGACAATGGAAGGGAGCAAAATAATGGACGTAGTCAATTACTGGGTGGAAAAATAGATAATTGCAGCAAAGATAGCTCTAAAAAGAGTTCAGCGCCCTATTGGTAAGTCTCTGAATAGCAGTTCTATTTTTGATTTGTAAATCAGGGGAGAGCGCGAACGCAGTCCCCCACTACCACAAATTTTGCAGTCGAGTATCCCGCATTTGGGGACATCGCAGGCGTCAGCACACCCGAAGTGCAATGGGCTAGCCTCGTCCTGGGCGAACCACCTTCTTGATCATGGTTTCACCCCTGCCAGGATAAGTATGCTTAAAACCGCTCACAGCCTCCAAGCCCACACCACACATCACTCTTACACTCACACTTACTGCATTACACCGCTAAACTATTACTTTACTTACAATTTCCTCTCACCACAAAAGCCGGAACTTCTGTATTATTCTGACAAATGTTGGAATGTTCCTCTCTAGTAGGATATACGTTGCTTAAAAAGCCCGCTAAGCTCATTTGCATATTGTCCTTAAAAGGAGGTGAACCGCCCCTTAACGTCCCTGTCCGTCAAACAGATGGACCGTTTTTGGAATTAAAACCTCTGCCGAGTTTTGTTGAGCAAAGAAAGAATTAATTTTTCTGAAACTGGGAGAGACAGAAAAATTGAGTAGGGCATTTTTAGAGTCACGAGGATGATTGTTTTTAGAGCCATGAGGAGATTATTGAGATAGAATCTGAGGAGGAGTTTTTTGAGGCTTCAGGTTAATGTTCATGTCGATACAACCCCAGCACACACACACCCAACACACACACAGCGCCGAGGATTATATCATTATGAGTGGTATTGGCAGAGTGGGTAATCAGACGCTTTTCCCCATGGTGGAAATTTAATTACTTGATGTCATAGATTTTATGTGCGAGTGGCAGGGTGGCGCAGTGTTGGCACTGCCGCTTCGCAGCGTTGAGAACCAGGGTTTAATCCCGGCCCTGGGTCACTGACCATGTGGATTTGCACATTCTCTCCGTGTCTGCATCCCCCCCACAACCCAATGATGGGCAGAGTAAGCGGATTGGCCACGCTAAACTGCCCCTTAATTGAAAAAAAAAAGAACGGGGCAGCAGGGTAGCATGGTGGTTAGCATAAATGCTTCACAGCTCCAGGGTCCCAGGTTCGATTCCCGTCTGGGTCACTGTCTGTGTGGAGTCTGCACGTCCTCCCCCTGTGTGCGTGGGTTTCCTCCGGGTGCTCCGGTTTCCTCCCACAGTCCAAAGATGTGCGGGTTAGGTGGATTGGCCATGCTAAATTGCCCGTAGTGTCCTAATAAAAGTAAGGTTAAGGTTGGGTTACGGGTATAGGGTGGATACGTGGGTTTGTGTAGGGTGATCATGGGGCGGCACAACATTGAGGGCCGAAGGGCCTGTTCTGTGCTGTACTGTTCTATATCTTCTATATCTATATCTATTCTAAATATATATTCAAAACAAATAATAATAATGTATGAGAAGCAAAGTTTCGAGGAGATGTGTGAGTCAGGTATTTTACAGAGAGAGTAGTGCGTGTGGAACCTGCTGTCGGGGGAGGTGGTGGAAGCAGACATGATAGTGATGTTCAACAGGCATCCTTGGTAGGAGTAATCTATAGGTCCTCAAACTGTAGTTTTACAGTAGAACACAATATAGACCAGGAAATACAGGAGCTTGCATGAAAGGTACGGCAATAATAATGGGTGCTCTGGACACCAATATACGTAGGCTTCTGAACGTTATAATGATGCCGGCGGTAGAAGGGGAGGCGGAGATAGTGGTAGCATTAGACGCGGAGAAGGCCTTTGATAGGGTTGAGTGGAGGTACTTGTGGGAGATGCTGGAAAGGTTTGGGTTCGGGGAGGGGTTTATCAGTTGGGTGAGGCTGTTATATGAGGCCCCGATAGCGAGCGTAGCCACAAATAGGAGATCGGAGTACTTTCGGTTGTACCGGGGATGAGGCAGGGGTGTCCCCTGTCCCCTTTGCTCTTTGCGTTGGCAATTGAGCCCCTGGCCATGGCATTGAGGGAGGAGGAGGTTGGGTCTGGTGCGGGGTGGGGAGGAGCACCGAGTGTCATTATAAGCAGATGACTTGTTGCATATGTGGCGGACTCAGTGGGAGGAATGCCGGAGGTGATGAAGATCCTTAGGGAATTTGGGGCTTTTCTGGGTACAAGCTCAACCTGGGTAAGAGTGAGCTGTTCGTCGTGCACCAGGGGGAATCAAGAGGAGGGGATTGGTAGGCTCCCACTGAAAAGGGCAGAGGGAGCTTTCGGTACCTGGGAGTCCAGGTGGCTAGGAGCTGGGGGGCCCTTCACAAACTTAACCTCATTAGGGTGGTGGAGCAAATGGAGGAGGAGTTTAAAAGATGGGACATGTTGCTGCTGTCGCTGGCGGGCAGGGTGCAGTCCGTGAAGATGATGGTGCACCCGAGGTTTTTCCCCATCCATATCCCGAAGGCCTTTTTTAGGAGGGTCAACAGGAGTATTACGGGATTTGTATGGGCGCATGGGACTCCGAGGGTGAGAAGGGTGTTTTTGGAGCGGGGCAGCGATGGGGGCGGGCTGGCGTTGCCCACCCTCTGTGGGTACTATTGGGCTGCCAACGCAGCGATGGTGCATAAGTGGGTAATGGATGGGACAGGGGCAGCATGGAGAGGAATGGAGCAGGGCGTCCTGCGTGGACACAAGCCTGTGAGGCGCTGGTAACGGGCCGTTGCCGTTCCCTCCAACGAGGTATACCCGAGCCCGGTGGGGGGCGGCTACCCTCAAAATTTGGGGTAACGGAGACGCATAGGGGGGAGGTAGGGGGCTCGATGGAGTCCCGATACAGGGAACCACCCGTTTGTTCCAGGGAGCATCGATTGCGGGTTTCTTGGCTGACAGGGTAGATATTAGGAGATTGAGGGACCTGTTTGTGGAGGGGGAGGTTCGCGAGCTTGGGGGAGTTAGAGTGGGAAGCTGGCTCCCCCGGGAACATGTTTAGGTACATGCAGGTTAGGGCGTTGCCAGGTGGCAGGTGGAGGGGTTCCCTCTGCTGCCCCTATGTGGGGTACGGGACAGGGTGCTCTCGGGGTGTGGGTTGGAGGGGGGAGGATTTCGGACGTGTACCACGTCATGCAGGTGTGGATGAGGCCTCGGTGGAGGAGCTGAAGGGTAAATGGGAAGAGGAGCTGGGTGAGAGATTGAGGAGGGGACGTGGGCAGGTGCCCTGAAATGAGTGAATTCCTCCCTTCCAGTGCGAGGCTTAGCCTCATACAGTTCAAGGTGCTGACAGGGCCACATGACCGGGACGAGAATGAGTAGGTTTTCGGGGGCAAAGACAGGTGTGCTAGGTGCTCGGGGAGCCCGCGAACCACGCCCATATGTTCTGGGCATGCCCCGCTGGGGTAATTTTGGTGGGGGTAGCAAGGACGGTGTCGAGGGTGGTGGGATCCAGGGTCAAGCCGGCTGGGGACTCGCAATTTTGGGGTTGCAGTGTGAGCCGGAGTGCAGGAGGTGAAGAGGCTGGTGTTCTGGCCTTTGCATCCCTAGTAGCCCGGCGGAGGATTTTGCTTCAATGGAAGTTTGCGAGGCCCCAAGCGTGGGCCTGGATCAATGATATGGCGGGTTTTATCAAATTGGAGAGGGTGAAATTTGCCCTGAGGGGATCAGTACAGGGGTTCTTTAGGCGGTGGCAGCCTTCCTGGACTCCTGGCAGAACGGTATGACAAATAGGCCGGCAGCAGCAGCAACCCCGGGGGGGGGTGGGTTTTCGGGGGAGGGAGCAATGTATATATGTGTTTATTGAATACTGCCCGGGGCTTAGCTATTTCTTCTTTTGTAGTTACTGGGGGGGGGGGGGGGGGGGGGTGGGGTGGTTTGGTGGGTTATTGTATTTTTCTTTTGTTGTTTAGCTCACTCGGCTAAATCGCTGGCTTTTAAAGCAGGCCTGCAGCACAGTTCGATTTCCGTACCAGCCTCCCACAGGCTCCGCAATGGGCGACTAGGGGCTTTTCACAGTAACTTGATTGAAGCCTACTTGTGACAATAAGCGATTTTCATTTCATTTTTTCATTTGTTGTTAATACTGTTTTCTTGTTGTTATTTTCTGTTTTTGATATGTTTTTGATAATCTCAATAAAAATTATTTTTTAAAAAATAAAAATAATGGCTGCTTTTAATGTGTACATAGACTGGAGGAATCGAATTGTTAAAGGTAGCCTGGAGGCAGAGTTCATTGGCTTTGATGGCCGCCTGTGGCGCCCTGGCTCCACCATCAGTGGCTCCTCCTCCTCCTCTTCCTTCCACCCACCCATCCACTTCGACATCAGTGCCCGCATCCTGTGCCTTCCTCAGCATTTAGGGGTCAATGTTCCCCTCGGCATCCCCCTGGACATCACGGCCATGAGGACCTGCGCGGCGACGACGGGCCACTCCGCGGCCATCCCCTCTGCTGTTGGCCACAGCGTCCCCCCATTGGCCGCAGTTTCTCGGAGAAGCCTTCCCCAGTCTGAGGAGACTCCGGGACAGTCCGCTCACCTCCTCAGCAGCCAACGTCAGCCAGCACGACTGGCTCATGACTAAAAAAAACTAGGGTCACGCCGTCGGGACTTCGGCCCATCCAGGCCGGAGAATAGAGGGGGTGCCGGAGAATCACCATTTTGGGTGCCTCGAGCGATTCTCCGGCTTGCGCCGCGATGAACCAGACGGGACCGATTTCGCCTGTTGGGAGAATCGCGGTGAAAAAGTGGCGCAGCCTCGGAGAATCGCGCCCTGTATCCGCTGGTTCTAGATTTCCCAATCAGGGAAAATATTCTCCCTGCATTTTGTGTGTCCAGCCCTGTTAGAATTTTATACATTTCAATCAGATCTCCTCTCATTCTTATAATCTCTGGTAAATACAGGCCCAGTTCAACCAGTCTCTCCTCATAGGACAGACCTGCCAATCCTGGTGTCAGCCTAGTGAACCTCCGCTGCACTCCCTCTATAGCAAGTATATCCTTTCTTACATAAGGAGACCAAAACTGCACACAATACCCCAGGTGTGGTCTCACCAAGGCCCTGCATAACTACAGTAAGACATTCCTACTTCAGCACGGTAGCATTGTGGATAGCACTGTGGCTTCACAGCGCCAGAGTCCCAGGTTCGATTCCCTGCTGGGTCACTGTCTGTGCAGATTCTGCACGTTCTCCCCGTGTCTGAGTGGGTTTCCTCCGGGTGCTCCGGTTTCCTCCCACAGTCCAAAGATGTGCAAGTTAGGTGGATTGGCCATGATAAATTGCCCTTTGTGTCCAAAACGGTTGGGAGAGGCTATTGGGTTATTAGGTTACAGGGACAGGGTGGAAGTGAGGGCTTAAAATGGGACAGTGCAGACTCGATGGGCCAAATGGCCTCCTTCTGCACTGTATGTTCTGTGAAATCCAATCCCCTTGCAATGAATGCTGACAAATCATTTGCTTTCCTAATTGTTGGCTGCACTTTCATTGACAAGGACACCCAGATCCCTTCATACATCCACACTTCTGTGCAGACCCAGCCTGGACTGATGGGGAGCCTTACTCACCTGTATAGGTTCATTCCCTCACCTCTTCTCTCCCCCTCACATCGTAAACCAGCTACTGCTGTCAATGTGAACCTTCAAAAGGGAATTGGACAAATAATTAAAGGCAAGGATTATTATCGGAAGAAAAAAGAAAAATATCACTTCAGGAGCTGATTTAGCATTGGGAGGTTAAAGTAATTTTAGAAGTAGCTGGCCGCTGCAATGGGAGGTCATTTATTTCTGGCTGAACGAATGAAAAAGTGGTCAAAGCATTTCTTCCACAAAGCCTGTTTCTCTGGCTTCTCAGGACAATGGTGCAACGCCGCCCTCTGCTGGCCAGTGAACAAGTGGATGCGTGAATGAAAATGACAAAGGTGAATCACAGAAGGCCAGTCAGCAGGCGGGAAGCACAGTGACACAGTGGTCAGCCCTGCTGCCTCACGGCGCCAAGGACCCGGTTTGATCCCGGCCCGGGTCACTGAACGTTGGAGTTTCTACATTGTCACCGTGAATAGAGATTTATAAGATGATGAGGGGGATAGATAGAGTGGATATTCAGAGACTATTTCCTCGGGTGGATATAGCTATTACAAGGAGGCATAACTATAAGGTTCAGGGTGGGAGATATAGGAGGGATGTCTGAGGTAGGTTCTTTACTCAGAGAGTGGTTAGGGTGTGGAATGGACTGCCTGCTGTGATAGTGGAGTTGGACACTTTAGGAACTTTCAAGCGATTTTTGGATAGGCACATGGAGCACACCAGAATGACAGGGAGTGGGATAGCTTGATCTTGGTTTCGGACAATGCTCGGTGCAACATGGAGGGCTGAAGGGATGTTTCCTCTTGTGGGACAGTCTAGAACTAGAGATCTCTGAGATGGGTGGGTTGTCTCATGAGGAAAGGCTAGACAGGCTCGACTTGTTTCTGCTGGAGTTGAAGGCAACGTGATTAAAACATACAAGATCCTGAGGGGTTTTGACAGGGTGGATGGGGAGAGGATGTTTCCTCTCGTGGGACAGTCTAGAATCGACAGCATAATCGCAAGGGAGTAACGTCCACGATTATAGAAGAATTGCGGTATAATAACAGCATCTATGTTGCTTGAGAAGGCCAAAGCCAAGACAGGATAATTGAACACTCCTCAGGATCTCGCAAAGATTCCAACAAACAAAGCACTTTCACTTCCACCATGCTGCCGCTCTGTCAGCCAAACCACCCTGGGCCCCAGCCGGGGGGATGGCTCAACAAACGGCCACCGCCAACCCCTCAGACAAGCACCAAGAATGGAACAGCACAAGGCTAGTGGTCAGCGGGCCCAAATTGCCCCAGGCCTCTCAAATCAAATACTCTGTGCTTCTTGAAGCCTGATGCAGCCAGCCTCCAAATCAAGACGACTAAAGCATGGCAACCACTTTTCATACTTTTCTCTAACATTTTTAGAGAACCCCATTCATTTTTTCCAATTAAGGGACAATTTAGCGTGTTCAATCCACCTACCTTGCACATCTTTGGGTTGTGGGGGACGAGACCCACGGGGAGTATATGCAAACTCCACACGGACAGTGACCCAGAACCAGGATCGAACCTGGGACCTCAGCGCCGTGAGACTGCAGTGCTACCACTGCGCCGCCCACTTTTCATACTCAATACGGAACTCGCCTCCCACTTCTTGACAGGGATCAGGCTCACGGACACACCTTGTCCAGCCTCTGCCTCCCAAACCTGTCAGGATAGGCAACATGCCATACAACAGGATCTTTTTAAAAATAAATTTAGAGTACCCAATTCTTTTTTTCCAATTAGGGGGCAATTCAGTGTGGCCAATCCACCTAAGTTGACATCTTTAGATTGTGAGGGTGAGACTTGGGGAGAATGTGCAAACTCCACATGGACAGAGACCCAAGGCCAGGATGGAACCCGGGTCCTCAGTGCCGTGAGGCAGCAGTGCTTTCTTTTTTTTTAAATTTAGAGTACCCAATTAATTTTTTCTAATTAAGGTACAATTTAGCGTGGCCAATCCACCTATCCTGCGCATCTTTGGGTTGTGGGGCGAGACCCACGCAAACACAGGGAGAATGTGCAAACTCCAGACGGACAGTGACCCAGAGCCGGGATCGAAACTGGGACCTCAGCGCCGTGAGGCAGCAGGGCTAATCCACTGTGTCACCATGCTGCCCTATATACAGTAATAGGATCTTTACGACTCAAAGGGAACATGCCCTTTCGAATTCAAGCAGTCTCATGCACCTCCACCATTCTCCCAAGGATAACTCGCAAATCTTCAAACTGAGCTCTAAAGACCTGAAATACAGTCAAGATCCTCATCCAGAAAAACATACTCAATAGCGGCACTCATTCGGAAGCACACAGAGCGAAAGTCTGTTCACCGGCAACAATGCCACTGCAGTCTGGGTTCCCCCCCCCCCCCCCCTAGCCCCACCTGGCTGCCACAATCAAATGAGGATTCCTACAATTTATCACAGTTCCTCTTCGCAAAAATACCAATCAGGATGCCCAACGCAAGACATATATCCCTGGAAAAGTTAACCATGAGTGCAGCACACGGTAGTAAAATGGTTAGCACTGTTGCCTCACAGCTCCAGAGTCCCAGTTCGATTCCCGGCTAGGTCCACTCTCTGTGCGGAAGTGTGCACATTCTCCCCCTGTCTGCATGAGTTTCCTCCGGGTGCTCCGGTTTCCTCACACAGTCCAAAGATTGCGGGTTAGGTGGATTGGCCCATGCTGAATTGCCCTTAGTGTCGAAAATGTTAAGTAGGGGTTACGGGGATAGGATAGACATGCGGGCTTCAGTAGGGTGCTCTTTCCAAAGGCCAGTGCACGATGGGCGGCCAAAACCAGGACACTGTGAACTAGGACAAAATAAAGGATTGCAAGATAAGCAGCAAGAAAATACAGTCAACTCCTTAACTTTGCAACAATCACATGAGACTCCGAGTTTGAATATTTTCAAGGCAAAGGTGGATAGATTCTTGGCAAAGATGGATAAATAAAGAGGATGCAAACTAAGAGCAGAACTAATAATTGTCCGGTGACAATGGGAGGGAGCAAAATAACGGACGTAAGCAATTACTGGGTGGAAAAATACATAACTGCAGCAAAGATAGCTCTAAAAAGAGTTCAGCGCCCTATCGGTAAGCCCGTGAATAGCAGTTCTATTTTTGATTTGTAAATCAGGGGAGAGCGCGAACGCAGTCCCCCCACTACCACAATTTTGCAGTCGAGTATCCCGCATTTGGGGACATCGCAGGCGTCAGCACACCCGAAGTGCAATGGGCTAGCCTCGTCCTGGGCGAACCACCTTCTTGATCATGGTTTCACCCCTGCCAGGTAAGTATGCTTAAAAACGCTCACAGCCTCCAAGCCCACACCACACATCACATCTTACACTAACACTTACTGCATTTACACCGCCAAACTATTACTTTACTGACAATATCCTCTCACCAAAAATGCCGGAACTTCTGTATTATTCTGACAAATGTTGGAATATTCCTCTCTAGTAGGACATTCGTTGCTTAAAAAGCCCGCTAAGCTCATTTGCATATTGTCCTTAAAAGGAGGTGAACCGCCCCTTAACGTCCCTGTCCGTCAAACTGAGGGACCGTTTTTGCAATTAAAACCTCTGCCGAGTTTTGTTCAGCAAAGAAAGAATTAATTTTTCTGAAACTGGGAGAGACAGAAAAATTGAGTAGGGCATTTTTAGAGTCACGAGGATGATTGTTTTTAGAGCCATGAGGAGATTATTGAGATAGAATCTGAGGAGGACTTTTTTGAGGTTTCAGGTCGTTCATGTCGATACAACCCCAGCACACACACACCCAACACACACACAGCGCCGAGGATTATATCATTATGAGTGGTATTGGCAGAGTGGGTAATCAGACGCTTTTGCCCATGGTGGAAATTTAATTACTTGAAGTCATAGATTTTATGTGCAGAGGCATGGTGGCGCAGTGGTTGGCACTGCCTCCTCACAGCGTTGAGAACCAGGGTTTAATCCCGGCCCTGGGTCACCGACCATGTGAATTCGCACATTCTCCCCGTGTCTGCGTGGGTCATCACCCCCACAACCCAAAGATGGGCAAAGTGGATTGGCCACGCTAACTGCCCCTTAATTGAAAAAAAAAAAGAATTAGGTTACTCTACAATATATTCAAACAAATAATAATATGATGAGAAGCAAAGTTTCGAGGAGATGTTGGTCAGGTTTTTTACACAGAGAGTAGTGAGGTTTGGAACCTGCTGTCCGGAGAGGTGAGGGAGAGCATATATGATAGTGATGTCAAGAGGCATCCTTGGTAGGAGTAATCTATAGGTCCTCACACTGAAGTTTTACAGTAGAACACAGTATAAACCAGGAAATACAGGGGCTTGCATGAAAGGTACGGCAATAATAATGGATGCTCTGGACACCAATATACGTAGGCTTCTGAACGTTATAATGATGCCGGTGGTAGAAGGGGAGGCGGAAATAGTGGTAGCATTAGACGCGGAGAAGGCCTTTGATAGGGTTGAGTGGGGGTACTTGTGGGAGATGCTGGAAAGGTTTGGGTTCGGGGAGGGGTTTATCAGTTGGGTGAGGCTGTTATATGAGGCCCCGATAGCGAGCGTAGCCACAAATAGGAGGAGATCGGAGTACTTTCGGTTGTACCGGTGTAGTATCTTAGGATTTGAATCCAGTTTTATTTAATTTCGGTGTGTGGTTGGGTTGGAGACATTGCTGCAATCACTCAGTAAATACAATCACCCTGACACACAGTATACAAGACACACATTTGTTTTTCTTAATAAATTTAGAGTACCCAATTCATTTTTTCCAATTAAGGAAACTTTAGTGTGGCCAATACACCTACCCTGCATATCTTTTGGGTTGTGGGGTGAGACCCAAGCAGACACAGGGAGAACATGCAAACTCCACATGGACAGTGACCCAGGGCCGGGATAGAACCTGGCACCTTGGCGCTGTGAGGCAGCAGTGCCACTGCCCACCGAGCCGCCCACCTGACATGCAACATACCGACACACTCAACACACATACATACCCCCCGCATAATCCCAACTCACACACACACACATACGCACCAATACAACATCTCCACGACACACACCCCTGATCACACACATACCCACACCCCCCGCACAACACACACTCCTCCACATGCAAACCAACACACACTCACGGTATATCCACACACACACAGACATCCAATGCAGAAGCACAGACCAGCACGCACTCCCCGACTCATACATCCTAATTGGTTTAAGCTATATTCAAAACACGTTTGATTTGATAAAAAGCCATCCATCCTCCCAATGCAACGCCACTTCCAATTGTTGCTTATCTGCAACAATTGAGACGTTAGTCATCTCATCATGCTATTATTTCGAAAATATAAATGAAACTGTATTTTGACACAGTCTAAGATGTTTCAGCTTGCATACGTTATGGAATGTGGTTCAGGCTGTTATCACAAGTGGCCAGAAATCAAAACAATGGGTCCTTTGATTATACCACCTTAAAACCCATGGGATTTTGCTGCTGCCCTTGAAAGAATGTGATGTTTTTATCAGTGGTTCTGTTTTTCCCAAACATATGTCTGAGTTTGGAAGTTGTATATTTCTTTCATTTTGAAACTGGGATTTAATATTTCTGTCTTAAACAGTCTTCTTACCTATATTAAGTGTATTTAAAATACCTGACTTCTACAACCGGGGGGCGAGACAGGGGAGTCCCCTGTCCCCCTTGCTCTTTGCGTTAGCAATTGAGCCCCTGGCCATGGCGTTGAGGGAGTCGAGGAATTGGAGGGGTCTGGTGCGGGGTGGGGAGGAGCACCGAGTGTCATTATACGCAGATGACTTGTTGCTATATGTGGCAGAATCAGTGGGAGGAATGCCGGAGGTGATGAAGATCCTTAGGGAATTTGGGGGCTTTTCTGGGTACAAGCTCAACCTGGGTAAGAGTGAGCTGTTCGTCGTGCACCCGGGGGATCAAGAGGAGGGGATTGGTAGGCTCCCACTGAAAAGGGCAGGGAGGAGCTTTCGGTACCTGGGAGTCCAGGTGGCTAGGAGCTGGGGGGCCCTTCACAAACTTAACCTCATTAGGGTGGTGGAGCAAATGGAGGAGGAGTTTAAAAGATGGGACATGTTGCTGCTGTGGCTGGCGGGCAGGTGCAGTCCGTCAAGATGACGGTGCCCCCGAGGTTTTTCCCCATCCATATCCTGAAGGCCTTTTTTAGGAGGGTCAACAGGAGTATTACGGGATTTGTATGGGCACATGGGACTCCGAGGGTGAGAAGGGTGTTTTTGGAGCGGGGCAGGGATGGGGGGGGGCTGGCGTTGCCCACCCTCTGTGGGTACTATTGGGCTGCCAAAGCAGCGATGGTGCATAAGTGGGTAATGGATGGGGCAGGGGCAGCATGGAGGAGGATGGAGATGGCGTCCTGCGTGGACACAAGCCTGGAGGTGCTGGTAACGGCGCCATTGCCGTTCCCTCCAACAAGGTATACCACGAGCCCGGTGGTGGCGGCTACCCTCAAAATTTAGGGGTAATGGAGATGACATAGGGGGGAGGTGGGGGGCTCGATGGAGTCCCCGATACAGGGGAACCACCCGTTTGTTCCAGGGAGCATCGATGGCGGGTTTCTTGGCTGACAGGGTAGATATTAGGAGGTTGAGGGACCTGTTTGTGGAGGGGAGGTTCGCGAGCTTGGGGGAGTTAGAGGTGAAGTTTGGGCTCCCCCGGGGAACATGTTTAGGTACATGCAGGTTAGGGCGTTTGCCAGGTGGCAGGTGGAGGGGTTCCCTCTGCTGCCCCTATGTGGGGTACGGGACAGGGTGCTCTCGGGGGTGTGGGTTGGAGGGGGGAGGATTTTGGACGTGTACCACGTCATGCAGGTGGTGGATGAGGCCTCGGTGGAGGAGCTGAAGGGTAAATGGGAAGAGGAGCTGGGTGAGGAGATTGAGGAGGGGACGTGGGCATGTGCCCTGAAATGAGTGAATTCCTCCCCTTCCAGTGCGAGGCTTAGCCTCATACAGTTCAAGGTGCTGCCAGGGCCCACATGACCGGGACGAGGATGAGTAGGTTTTTCGGGGGCAAAGACAGGTGTGCTAGGTGCTCGGGGAGCCCAGCGAACCACGCCCATATGTTCTGGGCATGCCCAGCGCTGGGGTAATTTTGGTGGCAAGGACGGTGTCGAGGGTAGTGGGATCCAGGGTCAAGCCAGGCTGGGGACTCGCAATTTTTGGGGTTGCAGTGGAGCCGGGAATGCAGGAGGTGAAAGAGGCTGATGTTCTGGCCTTTGCGTCCCTAGTAGCCCGGCGGAGGATTTTGCTTCAATGGAAGGATGCGAGGCCCCCAAGCGAGGAGGCCTGGATCAATGATATGGCGGGGTTCATCAAATTGGAGAGGGTGAAATTTGCCCTGAGGGGATCAGTACAGGGGTTCTTTAGGCGGTGGCAGCCATTCCTGGACTTCCTGGCAGAACGGTAGGAAAATAGGCCGGCAGCAGCAGCAACCCCGGGGGGGGGGGGGGGTGGGTTTCGGGGGAGGGAGAAATGTGTATATGTGTTTATTGAATATGCCGGGTGCTTATCTATTTCTTCTTTTTGTAGTTACTGGGGGGGAGGGGGGGGTTTGGTTTTGGGGGTTATTGTATTTTTCTTTTTGTTGTTTAGCTCACTCGGCTAAATCGCTGGCTTTTAAAGCAGACCAGGCAGGCCTGCAGCACGGTTCGATTTCCGTACCAGCCTCCCCGGACAGGCTCCGGAATGTGGTGACTAGGGGCTTTTCACAGTAACTTGATTGAAGCCTACTTGTGACAATAAGCGATTTTCATTTCATTTTTTCATTTGTTGTTAATACTGTTTTCTTGTTGTTATTTTCTGTTTTTGATATGTTTTTGATAATCTCAATAAAATTTATTTTTAAAAAAATAAAATAATAATGGCTGCTTTTAATGTGTACATAGACTGGAGGAATCAAATTGTTAAAGGTAGCCTGGAGGCAGAGTTCATTGGCTTTGATGGCCGCCTCTGGTGCCCTGGCTCCACCATCAGTGGCTCCTCCTCCTCCTCTTCCTTCCCCCCACCCATCCACTTCGACATCAGTGCCCGCATCCTGTGCCTTCCTCAGCATTTAGGGGTCAATGTTCCCCTCGGCATCCCCCTGGACATCCCGGCCATGAGGGCCTGCAGCCTGCGTGGCAACGACGGGCCACTCCGCGGCCATCCCCTCTGCTGTTGGCCGCAGCGACCCCCCATTGGCCGCAGTTTCTTGGGGAACCTTTCCCCAGTCTGAGGAGACTCCGGGACAGTCCGCTCACCTCCTCAGCAGCCAACGTCAGCCAGCACGACTGTCTCACGACTAATAAAAGCTGGGGTCACGCCGTAGGGACTTTGGCCCATCCAGGCCGGAGAATAGAGGTGGTACCGGAGAATCACCATTTTCGGTGCCTCGGGCGATTCTCCGGCTTGCGCCGCGATGAACCAGACGGGACCGATTTCGCCTGTTGGGAGAATCGCGGTGAAAAAGTGGCGCGGCCTCGGAGAATCGCGCCCTGTATCCGCGGGTTCTACATTTCCCAATCAGGGAAAATATTCTCCCTGCATTTTGCGTGTCCAGCCCTGTTAGAATTTTATACATTTCAATCAGATCTCCTCTCATTCTTATCATCTCTGGTAAATACAGGCCCAGTTCAACCAATCTCTCCTCATAGGACAGACCCGCCAATCCTGGTGTCAGCCTAGTGAACATCCGCTGCTCTCCCTCTATAGCAAGTATATATTTTCTTAGAGAAGGAGACCAAAACTGCACACAATACCCCAGGTGTTGGGGCAGCAGGGTAGCATGGTGGTTAGCATAAATGCTTCACAGCTCCAGGGTCCCAGGTTCGATTCCCGGCTGGGTCACTGTCTGTGTGGAGTCTGCACGTCCTCCCCCGTGTGCGTGGTTTTCCTCCGGGTGCTCCGGTTTCCTCCCACAGTCCAAAGATGTGCGGGTTAGGTGGATTGGCCATGCTAAATTGCCTGTAGTGTCCTAATAAAAGTAAGGTTAAGGGGGGGGTTGTTGGGTTACGGGTATAGGGTGGATACGTGGGTTTGAGTCGGGTGATCATGGCTCGGCACAACATTGAGGGCCGAAGGGCCTGTTCTGTGCTGTACTGTTCTATGTGTGGTCTCACCAAGGCCCTCCATAACTGCATTAAGACATTCCTACTTCAGCATGGTAACACAAGTAGATAGCACTGTGGCTTCACAGCACCAGGGTCCCAGGTTCGATTCCCCGCTGGGTCACTGTCTGTGCGGAGTCTGCACGTTCTCCCTGTGTCTGCGCGGGTTTCCTCCGGGTGCTCCGGTTTCCTCCCACAGTCCAAAGACGTGCAGGTTAGGTGGATTGGCTATGATAAATTGCCCTTCGTGTCCAAACGATTGGGAGAGGTTATTGGGTTATTAGGTTACAGGGACAGGGTGGAAGTGAGGGCTTAAAATGGGTAAGTGCAGACTCAACGGGCCAAATGGCCTCCTTCTGCACTGTATGTTTTATGAATTCAAATCCTCTTGCAATGAATGCCGACATATCATTTGCCTTCCTAATTGTTGGCTGCACTTTCATTGACAAGGACACCCAGATTCCTTCGTACATCCACACTTCTGTGCAGACCCAGGCTGGACTGATGGGGAGCCTTACTCACCTGTATAGGTTCATTCCCTCACCTCTTCTCTCCCCCTCACATCGTAAACCAGCTGCTGCTGTCAATGTGAACCTTCAAAAGGGAATTGGACAAATAATTAAAGGCAAGATTTATTATCGGAAGAAAAAAGAAAAATATCACTTCAGGAGCTGATTTGGCATTGGGGGGTAAAAGTCATTTTAGAAGTAGCTGGCCGCTGCAATGGGAGGTCATTTATTTCTGGGTGAACGAATGAAAAAGTGGTCAAAGCATTTCTTCCACAAAGCCTGTTTCTCTGGCTTCTCAGGACAATGGTGCAACGCCGCCCTCTGCTGGCCAGTGAACAAGTGGATGCGTGAATGAAAATGACAAAGGTGAATCACAGAAAGCCAGTAAGCAGGCGGGAAGCACAGTGACACAGTGGTCAGCCCTGCTGCCTCACGGCGCCAAGGACCCGGTTTGATCCCGGCCCGGGTCACTGAACGTTGGAGTTTCTACATTGTCATCGTGAATAGAGGTTTATAAGATGATGAGGGGGATAGATAGAGTGGACTTTCAGAGACTATTTCCTCGGGTGGATGTAGCTGTTACAAGGGGGCATAACTATAAGGTTCGGGGTGGGAGATATAGGAGGGATGTCTGAGGTAGGTTCTTTACTCAGATAGTGGTTAGGATGTGGAATGGACTGCCTGCTGTGATAGTGGAGTCGGGCACTTTAGGAACTTTCAAGCGGTTATTGGATAGGCACATGGAGCACACCAGAATGACAGGGAGTGGGATAGCTTGATCTTGGTTTCGGACAATGCTCGGCACAACATGGAGGGCCGAAGTTCTGTGCTGTACTGTTCTATGTTCTATGACTGCGTGGGTCTTACCCCACAACCCAAAGATGTGCAGGGTAGGAGGATTGGCCATGTTAAATTGCCCCTTAATTGGATAAAAAAAGAATTGGGTACTTAAATGTTTGTCTTTAAAAAGGCTTGTATGCAGACACAGCAATTAATTAGGAAAGCTAATCAAATGGTATAATTTATTGCTAGGGGAATTGAACACAAAAGTGGGCCTGCTTCTGTCAGGCACCAGTGAGATCACATTTGGAGTACTGGTTAAGGAAGGATGTAAATGTGCTGGAAGCAGTTCAGGAACGTTTTACCAGACTAATAACTGGAGAGAGGTGGGTGGGTTGTCTCATGAGGAAAGGCTAGACAGGCTCGGCTTGTTTCTGCTGGAGTTGAAGGCAACGTGATTAAAACATACAAGATCCTGAGGGGTTTTGACAGGGTGGATGGGGAGAGGATGTTTCCTCTTGTGGGACAGTCTAGAACTAGAGATCTCTGTTTTAAGGGATTGCTCATTTAAAACAGAGATTAGGCAAAATTTTTTCTCTGAGGACCATGAGCCTTTGGAAAACTCTTGCTCAAAAGATGGCGGAAGCGGAGTCTTTGAATAATTTTATTCAAGAATGTTTATTAAGGTTTTGCATTTTAACAAACAACACAAATTTACAAAAACAATACATCGCCATGGGCAAGGACCAGCATGCATGAGGGGGGCAGGAGAACAACAATGTGACTGGCTCAATACAATCATTAGACATAGCTAAATGCCTCTATAGCCCCACCAGAGACCAAGGGAGAAAGAGGATGAAGCCCTGAAAACCTGATGAAATAGCACCGCTCAGCTCGCAATTACCATGAGATCTCAGAATAGATTTTCCGTGCCATGCACGGACGTGCCCCAATATATATCTCCCTCAACTCTAGCAGTAATGACACACCACAGCCTCCTCTCCTCGGATACCAAACCCCTCGACACCCATGCAGGAACCAATCACGGGTTCTGCAGGTTACCACCCCTCGAGTGAAGAAATTTCTCCTCATCTCAGTCCTAAATGATCTACCCCGCATCCTGAGACTGTATCTGCTGGTTCTAGATTCCCCAACCAGGGAAAATATTCTCCCTGCATCTAGTCTGTCCAGTCTTGTTAGAATTTTATACGTTTCAATCAGATCTCCTGTCATTCTTCTCATCTCCAGGAAATGCAGGCCTAATTGAACCAAACTCTTATGAAAAGTAACGAACAAAGAAAATATGCGCCAACTCCAGTTGGGCAGAACGGTAGCATTCTGGATAGCATAATTGCTTCACAGCTCCAGGGTCCCAGGTTCGATTCCGGCTTGGGTCACTGCCTGTGCAGACTCTGCACATCCTCCCCGTGTGTGCGTGGCTTTCCTCTGGGTGCTCCGGTTTCCTCCCACAGTCCAAAGATGTGCAGGTTAGGTGGATTGGCCATGACAAATTGCCCTTAGTGTCCAAAATTGCCCTTAGTGTTGGGTGGGGTTACTGGGTTATGGGGATAGGATGGAGGTGTTGACCTTGGGTGGGGTGCTCTTTCCGAGAGCCGGTGCGGACTCAATGGGCCGAATGGCTTCCTTCTGCACTGTGGATTCTGTGATAATCTAAAGGGGAATTACGTTTGCCACACAACACAATACCCTGTCTCAGGCCCAGTACAGAAGCAGCATCATTCCATACATTTGTACAGAGAAGACCGGCATCAACTTGTTCAGATTATGACCAAATCTTCAGGTCACTGTCTGTGTGGGGTTCTCCCCGCGTCTGCATGGGACTCACCCTTATAACCCAAAGAGATGTGCAGGTTAGGTGAATTGGCCATGCTAAATTGCCCTTCCATTGGAAAAAAAAGAATTGGGCACTCTAAATTTATTTTAAAAAGTAATGAACCTACTCGACCCCAGGATACATAACCTACCCAGCCCATCAAAGGAAAAAGGCCCAGATTCTTAAGTTCAAAACAACAAAAGGAGCCAAAATAAAAACCCGATCGGTTAGCTCTAACTGGGGGGCTATTCTCAATCCCAGTGAGGACTTAACTAACCCTGGCACCCAACTCCAACCCAACCATCCATCCATCAACCCACCCTGACTCCACTAATCTTCATTATAAACGGGGTAAGGGAGTGACAAAAACCATCTCCCTCCCATAACCACAAGGATTATGACAATGACAGAAAGGAGTAAAATTGTGCACAGACCACATTTCACAAAATCAACTCAATCTAATTTTTACAAACAGAAGATAACAGATGACACCCGCCTCGTGCTCACACACCCTTGCAGGAGAAAAAAAACAACAATAAGTAATTAACAGCATAATCGCAAGGGAGTAACGTCCACGATTATAGAAGAATTGCGGTATAATAACAGCATCTATGTTGCCTGAGAAGGCCAAAGCCAAGACGGGGTCATTGAACACTCCTCAGGATCTCGCAAAGATTCCAACAAACAAAGCACTTTCACTCCCACCATGCTGCCGCTCTGTCAGCCAAACCACCCTGGGCCCCAGCTGGGGGGATGGCTCAACAAACGGCCACCGCCAACCCCTCAGACAAGCACCAAGAATGGAACAGCACAAGGCTAGTGGTCAGCGGGCCCAAATTGCCCCAGGCCTCTCAAATCAAATACTCTGTGCTTCTTGAAGCCTGATGCAGCCAGCCTCCAAATCAAGACGACTAAAGCATGGCAACCACTTTTCATACTTTTAAAACATTTTTAGAGAACCCCATTCATTTTTTCCAATTAAGGGACAATTTAGCGTGTTCAATCCACCTACCTTGCACATCTTTGGGTTGTGGGGGACGAGACCCACGGGGAGTATGTGCAAACTCCACACGGACAGTGACCCAGAACCGGGATTGAACCTGGGACCTCAGCGCCGTGAGACTGCAGTGCTACCACTGCGCCGCCCACTTTTCATTCTCAATCGGGAACTCGCCTCCCACTTCTTGACAGGGATCAGGCTCACGGACACACCTTGTCCAGCCTCTGCCTCCCAAACCTGTCAGGATAGGCAACATGCCATACAACAGGATCTTTTTAAAAATAAATTTAGAGTACCCAATTCTTTTTTTCCAATTAGGGGGCAATTCAGTGTGGCCAATCCACCTAAATTGACATCTTTAGATTGTGAGGGTGAGACTTGGGGAGAATGTGCAAACTCCACATGGACAGAGACCCAAGGCCAGGATGGAACCCGGGTCCTCAGTGCCGTGAGGCAGCAGTGCTTTCTTTTTTTTTAATTTAGAGTACCCAATTAATTTTTTCTAATTAAGGTACAATTTAGCGTGGCCAATCCACCTACCCTGCGCATCTTTGGGTTGTGGGGCGAGACCCACGCAAACACAGGGAGAATGTGCAAACTCCAGACGGACAGTGACCCAGAGCCGGGATCGAAACTGGGACCTCAGCGCCGTGAGGCAGCAGGGCTAATCCACTGTGTCACCATGCTGCCCTATATAATAGGATTTTTACGACTCAAAGGGAACATGCCCTTTCGAATTCAAGCAGTCTCATGCACCTCCACCATTCTCCCAAGGATAACTCGCAAATCTTCAAACTGAGCTCTAAAGACCTGAAATACAGTCAAGATCCTCATCCAGAAAAACATACTCAATAGCGGCACTCATTCGGAAGTACACAGAGCGAAAGTCTGTTCACCGGCAACAATGCCACTGCAGTCTGGGTCCCCCCACCCCCCCCCCCCCCCCCCCCCCGCCCAGCCCTACCTGACTGCCACAATCAAATGAGGATTCCTACAAATTATCACAGTTCCTCTTCGCAAAAATACCAATCAGGATGCCCAACGCAAGACATATATCCCTGGAAAAGTTAAACATGAGTGCAGCACGGTAGTAAAATGGTTAGCACTGTTGCCTCACAGCTCCAGGGTCCCAGGTTCGATTCCCGGCTAGGTCACTCTCTGTGCGAAGTGTGCACATTCTCCCCCTGTCTGCATGAGTTTCCTCCGGGTGCTCCGGTTTCCTCACACAGTCCAAAGATGTGCGGGTTAGGTGGATTGGCCATGCTGAATTGCCCTTAGTGTCCAAATGTTAAGTGGGGGTTACTGGGATAGGATAGATATGCGGGCTTCAGTAGGGTGCTCTTTCCAAAGGCCAGTGCAGATGGGTGGCATGACCAGGACAATGTGAACTAGGACAAAATAAAGGATTGCAAGATAAGCAGCACAAAAATACAGTCAACTTCTTAACTTTGCAACAATCACATGAGACTCCAGTCGGGGAAGGCGCCGGGGCCAGACGGGTTCCCGGTGGAATTTTACAAAAAATATGCGGATTTGGTGGGCCCTGTGCTGGTACGAGCCTTCAACGAGGCATGGGAGGGGGGGGCTCTGCCCCCGACAATGTCGCAGGCACTGATCTCTCTGATCTTGAAGCGGGACAAGGACCCTGTGCAGTGTGGGTCATATAGGCCTATCTCGCTCCTGAATGTGGACGCCAAGTTGCTGGCAAAGATCCTGGCTACCAGGATAGAGGATTGTGTGCCAGGGGTGATACACGAGGACCAGACGGGTTTTGTGAAAGGGCGGCAGCTTAATACGAACGTGCGGAGACTGCTAAACGTCATCATGATGCCGGCAGTGGAGGGTGAGGCGGAGATAGTGGTGGCATTGGACGCGGAGAAAGCATTTGATAGGGTGGAGTGGAAGTACCTGTGGGAGACGCTGGAACGGTTTGGATTTGGGGAGGGATTTATTAAATGGGTGAAGCTGCTCTATTCGGCCCCGACGGCAAGTGTAGTGACGAATGGTAGGAGATCGGAGTATTTTGGGCTCCACCGGGGGACCAGACAGGGGTGCCCCTTGTCCCCCCTGCTCTTCGCACTGGCAATTGAACCGTTGGCGATGGCACTGAGGGGCTCAGGGGGGTGGAGAGGGCTGACAAGGGGCGGGGAGGAGCACCGGGTATCGCTATACGCGGACGACCTGCTGCTATACGTGGCAGACCCAGAAGGGGGAATGCCGGAGGTGATGGAACTGCTAGCAGAATTCGGGGACTTTTCGGGGTACAAGCTAAACTTGGGCAAGAGTGAGGTATTTGTGAAACACCCAGGGGACCAGGAAGAGGGAATCGGGAGACTCCCGTTTAAGAGAGCAGGAAAGAGTTTTAGATATTTAGGGGTGCAGGTGGCAAGGAACTGGGGGACTCTCCACAAGCTGAACTTCTCCAGGCTGGTGGAACAGATGGAGGAGGAATTTAAAAGGTGGGACATGGTGCCGCTGTCGCTGGCGGGCAGAGTGCAGTCCGTTAAAATGACGGTCCTCCCGAGGTTTTTGTTTTTATTTCAGTGCTTGCCCATCTTCCTCCCTAGGGCCTTCTTCAAGAAGGTGACGAGTAGCATCATGAGCTACGTGTGGACGCACGGCACCCCAAGGGTGAGGAGGGTCTTCTTGGAGCGGAGTAGGGATAGTGGAGGGCTGGCATTACCCAATCTTTCGGGGTATTACTGGGCGGCAAATGTATCGATGGTGCGCAAGTGGATGATGGAAGGGGAGGGGGCAGCTTGGAAACGAATGGAGAGGGCGTCCTGTGGCAACATAAGCCTGGGGGCCCTAGTAACGGCGCCATGGCCGCTCCCTCCCACAAGGTACACCACGAGCCCGGTGGTGGCGGCCACCCTCAAGATCTGGGGGCAGTGGAGGCGACACAGGGGGGAAGTGGGAGGTCTGATGGAGGCACCGTTAAGAGGGAACCATAGATTCATCCCGGGGAACATGGACGGGGGATTTCAGAGCTGGCACAGGGTGGGCATCAGGCAGCTGAAGGATCTGTTTGTAGATGGGAGGTTTGCGAGCCTGAGAGAGCTGGAGGAGAAATTCGGGCTCCCCCGGGAAACATGTTTAGACATTTGCAGGTGAAGACATTTGCTAGACGCCAGGTGGAAGGGTTTCCCTTGCTCCCCAGTAGGGGGGCGAGTGATAGGGTGCTCTCGGGGGTCTGGGTCGGAGGGGGGAGGATATCGGACATCTACAAAGTAATGCAGGAGGCGGAGGAGGCATCAGTAGAGGAGCTGAAAGCCAAGTGGGAGGGGGAGCTGGGAGAACAGATAGAGGATGGGACATGGGCTGATGCCCTGGAGAGGGTTAATTCTTCCTCCTCGTGTGCGAGGCTTAGCCTCATTCAATTTAAGGTGCTACATAGAGCCCATATGACGGGGACAAGGATGAGTCGGTTCTTTGGGGGTGAGGACAGATGTGTCAGGTGTTCGGGAAGTCCAGCGAACCATGTCCATATGTTTTGGGCATGTCCGGCACTGGAGGAGTTCTGGAAGGGGGTGGCAAGGACGGTGTTGAGGGTGGTGGGATCCAGGGTCAAACCAGGATGGGGGCTTGCGATCTTTGGGGTTGGGGTGGAGCCGGGGGTACAGGAGGCGAGAGAGGCCGGAGTACTGGCCTTTGCGTCCCTAGTTGCTCGAAGAAGGATACTAATACAGTGGAAGGACGCGAGGCCCCCAAGCGTGGAAACTTGGATTAATGACATGGCAAGCTTTATTCAGTTGGAAAGGGTCAAATTCGCCCTGAGAGGGTACCGTACAAGGGTTCTTCAGGCGGTGGCAGCCTTTCCTCGACTTTTTGGCTCAGAGATAGGGTACAGAGGTCGCAGCAGCGGCAACCCAGGGGGGAGGGGAGGGGGGGGGGGTGGCAACAACGGTTGTGGTGGGTTATTTACGGTTGAAAGGCGGGCAAATTTGCTCGCAGTTCATGTTTGATGTTGATTGTTGCTTTGTTTGTTTTTGGGGAGGGGGGAGGGGGGGGAGGGACAACGCGCGCGCGAGTTCGGGCGGGGGGGGGGGATATTTGTTAAGAGGGAATATTTTGTAATATTCTATAGTTAGTTGGGGTAAATATTTTCATGTAAAAAAAATTTTCAATAAAAATTATTTTAAAAAAAAATCACATGAGACTCCGAGTTTGAATATTTTCAAGGCAAAGGTGGATAGATTCTTGGCAAAGATGGATAAATAAAGAGGATGCAAACTACGAGCAGAACGAATAATTGTCCGGTGACAATGGAAGGGAGCAAAATAATGGACGTAGTCAATTACTGGGTGGAAAAATACATAATTGCAGCAAAGATAGCTCTAAAAAGAGTTCAGCGTCGTATTGGTTACTCGGTGAATAGCAGTTCTATTTTTGATTTGTAAATCAGGGGAGAGCGCGAACGCAGTCCCCCACTACCACAAATTTTGCAGTCGAGTATCCCGCATTTGGGGACATCGCAGGCGTCAGCACACCCGAAGTGCAATGGGCTAGCCTCGTCCTGGGCGAACCACCTTCTTGATCATGGTTTCACCCCTGCCAGGTAAGTATGCTTAAAAACGCTCACAGCCTCCAAGCCCACACCACACATCACATCTTACACTCACACTTACTGCATTTACACCGCCAAACTATTGCTTTACTTACAATTGCCTCTCACCAGAAAAGCCGGAACTTCTGTATTATTCTGACAAATGTTGGAATGTTCCTCTCTAGTAGGACATCCGTTCCTAAAAAGCCCGCTAAGCTCATTTGCATATTGTCCTTAAAAGGAGGTGAACCGCCGCTTAACGTCCCTGTCCGTCAAACTGAGGGACCGTTTTTGGAATTAAAACCTCTGCCGAGTTTTGTTCAGCAAAGAAAGAATTAATTTTTCTGAAACTGGGAGAGACAGAAAAATTGAGTAGGGCATTTTTAGAGTCACAAGGATGATTGTTTTTAGAGACATGAGGAGATTATTGAGATAGAATCTGAGGAGGACTTTTTTGAGGCTTCAGCTTAATGTTAATGTAGATACAACCCAGCACACACACATCCAACACACACACAGCGCCGAGGATTATATCATTATGAGTGGTATTGGCAGAGTCGGTAATCAGATGCCTTTCCCCACGGTGGAAATTTAATTACTTGAAGTCATACATTTTATGTGCAGAGGCATGGTGGCGCAGTGGTTGGCACTGCGGCCTCACAGCGTTGAGAACCAGGGTTTAATCCCGGCCCTGGGTCACTGACCATGTGAATTCGCACATTCTCCCCGTGTCTGCGTGGGTCTCACCCCCACAATCCAAAGATGGGCAAAGTGGATTGGCCACGCTAAACTGCCCCTTAATTGAAAAAAATAGAATTAGGCAGCAGGGTAGCATGGTGGTTAGCATAAATGCTTCACAGCTCCAGGGTCCCAGGTTCAATTCCCGGCTGGGTCACTGTCTGTGTGGAGTCTGCACGTCCTCCCCCTGTGTGCGTGGGTTTCCTCCGGGTGCTCCGGTTTCCTCCCACAGTCCAAAGATGTGCGGGTTAGGTGGATTGGCCATGCTAAATTGCCCGTAGTGTCCTAATTAAAAAGTAAGGTTAAGGGGGGGTTGTTGGGTTACGGGTATAGGGTGGATACGTGGGTTTGAGTAGGGTGATCATGGCTCGGCACAACATTGAGGGCCGAAGGGCCTGTTCTGTGCTGTACTGTTCTATGTTCTATGTTGTACTCTACATATATATTCAAAACAAATAATAATAATGTATGAGAAGCAAAGTTTTGAGGATATGTGTGAGTCAGGTTTTTTACACAGAGAGTAGTGAGTGTGGAACCTGCTGTCCGGGGAGGTGGGGGAAGCAGATATGATAGTGATGTTCAAGAGGCATCCTTGGTAGGAGTAATCTATAGGTCCTCACACTGTAGTTTTACAGTAGAACACAGTATAAACCAGGAAATACAGGGGCTTGCATGAAAGGTACGGCAATAATAATGGGTGCTTTTAATGTGTACATCGACCGGAGGAATCAAATTGGTAAAGGTAGCCTGGAGGCAGAGTTCATTGAATGTATGAGAGTTTTTTTCTTGGAACAGTATATTAGGAACCAACCAGGAGCAGGATACTCTGGTTTGGTTTTTAGGATTATGGGCAGATTATTAAGAAGAATCTGAGAAGGTTTGTTTTGGGGCTTCAGGTTAATGTTCATGGGGACACACCCCCTGCACACACACACATATACACACCATACACAAGGGTACACACATCCCGAAACACACAACCCCAACCCGCGTACACACACCCGACACATCTACACATCCTCTCAGAGACACCCCCCAACACACACACACACTCACCTGACACGCACACCTCCAGCACACACCCCTGACAAACACACCCCAACACATACAATCACCCTGACACACATACATACAAGACACACATTTGTTTTTCTTAATAAATTTAGAGTACCCAATTCATTTTTTCCAATTAAGGAAACTTTAGTGTGGCCAATACACCTACCCTGCACATCTTTTGGGTTGTGGGGTGAGACCCAAGCAGACACAGGGAGAACATGCAAACTCCACATGGACAGTGACCCAGGGCCGGGATAGAACCTGGCACCTTGGCGCTGTGAGGCAGCAGTGCCACTGCACCACCGAGCCGCCCACCTGACATGCACATACCGACACACTCAACACACATACATACCCCCCACATACATCCCAACTCACACACACACACATACGCACCCAATACATACATCTCCACGACACACACCCCTGACACACACATACCCACACCCCCAGCACACACACACTCCCTCCACATGCAAACCAACATACACCCACGGTATATACACACACACACAGACATCCAATGCCGAAGCACAGACCAGCACGCACTCCCCGACTCATACAACTCCCCAAACGCATCCCACAACACACACTCCCAATGCGCACACACACACCCAACAACACACACACCCCTGACACACATAATCACCCCGACACACACACACACCGCTGTCACACATATATATGCATTGCAACACATACACTCCCGCTGTACCATCTGGGGATTCACCTAGACATAGTGGTAGGGCCCGTAAGGCAAGGAAGTTGGACACATAGTAAGTTGGCACGGGTGCAGGGCACAGTTTAGTTGTAGGGGCTAGGCCATCTGTATGTAACATTCACCATTAAACTCACTATTGCACCTAACTTGTAAGACTCTGTGCTATGTCCGTTGCCACGGGGCTCCTGATGGTGGCCGAGTGTCGCTGGGGTTGACGAGCGGTTAAACTTCGGTGCGGGGAGTGCAGTCCCTTCTTCCCCCCCCCAGTCGGACACCGTAGTCCTCGACACTCCGACGCCAGCTACCCCACACGGGCACGTGATGGAGTGTCCCTGATCAACGCAGCGACCACAAAGATGGATGGTTCAGCTATTGCCATGAGCCAGATTTTGTCTAACGATTCTGAACTCACAGCTCATTGCAGATGAGCTATCATCATTCAACATGGCACTGATCGTGACTTCCGGTGGCGTGGGTGCGCAGGGGAGCCGCAGCGCGAAGAGCTCCCGCCGGTGGCCGCAAGTCGCGGCGTTTTCGGGGATTTCCCCGAACTTGAACGCACCTCCCGACTATCGTCGGCCTTTGGGGCCGTCACGATCAGCCAGCGGGGCCGGTTTAAAAGCCGGTGAAGAACCCCGCGCGGCTGTTGGGCGGCGGGGGCTGAGGCGCTGGACTCAGCACGGCGTTGGGGCCAGAGCAGCGGGGGCGGAGCTACGAGGAGGCCAAGGAGGCAGGCCCGAGTCCAAGGCACCATGTAAGTGGGGTGTCCCACATCGGATGGCTCCCACCTAGGAGGAAGAAAGAAGGCTGAATCCTGGTCCCAGGGGAGTTCTGGATGAGGACAGGGGAGTTCTGGATGAGTACAGAGCAGAAAGAAAGAAAGCTGGAAGATTTAAAGAAATTTAAAGAAGTTTGGTGAAGTTTTTTTTTCCTCTCCTTTTCTTTTAAAAAAAGAATAATTCAGATTGATGAAGGACAGACGTGTGGAGGGAGAGAGAGGAGAAGAGAAAGAAAGTAAAAAAACAATAAGCCTCTAAAGGACGCAAACAGCAGCGTCAAAGAAAGGAGGAAACGCGGTTTGGCCGCTGAAGGAGAAGACGAATAAAAGTGGTGATAGGATGGCGGAAGCCGAACTGCAAGGCAGGGCCGCACTATTTACGGTGGAGAAGATGACCGAGGTGATGGCGGTGGAGCTGGAAAAACAGTTTGCGAGGCACATGGAGGCCTGGAAAAAGGAGACAGCGGTCGCATTGAAGTTGCTGGTGGAGGAGGCAATCGCCCCCATAATTGCCCCGATGAAGGTGGCGGTGGCAAAGGCATTGGCCGAGGTGAGAGAGCAGGGCGAGAAGATGAAAGAAGTGGAGGAAGCCATGTCACGGCACAGCGACCAGGTCACCTCGATGGGAGATGAGTTGCGGAGGGCTGTGGAGATTAATAGAGGTCTCCGAGCAAAGCTGGAAGACTTGGAAAATCGTTCAAGGCGGCATAATTTGAGAATTGTGGGCTTGCCTGAAGGGACAGAGTGCCCAAGGCCAACACAATACTTCGCTAAGAAGTTGGCGGAGCTGATGGGGGAGGGTGAGAGCTCCTCCCAGTACGAGCTAGACCGATCCCATCAGTCATTAAGGCCAAAGCCCAAAGTGAACGAGGCGCCAAGGGCAGTAATTATCTGCTTCCATAAGTTTTGCATGAAGGAGAAGGTGTTAAACTGGGCGAAGCAGAAGCGGGAGGTACTATGGGATGGTACTACGGACCGGATCTACCAGGACTTGGCGGTGGAGTTGGCAAAAAGACGAGCGGCGTTTGGGCGAGTGAAGGCGACGTTGTATAAGAAGGGGGTACGGTTTGGTATGGTGTACCCAGCGAGGTTGAGGGTAACGTATAACGGCAAAGACTTTTATTTTGAGACAGCGGATGCGGCTGAGGCATTCGTGAAGGCAGAAGGCTTGGGACAGACATGAAGAGCGGAGCTGGAAGAGAGACTGTGGACTGTGTTTGAACAGCCGGAAAATGTATAAATGTTATAACTTTCTTTTTACGGATTTGTATTGTAATCTACTTCTCTTTGCATTGTTATAGAGTTTAAGTTAATGGTGGGTTGATGGGCGCTCTGTGTTGCGACAGTTAAATGTTATGTTAGTGAATTGAATGGGTTGGATTGTTGGGTTTGTTTTTTTGTTCTCTGGGACTGGGTGGAAGGGGATATGACTTGGTGGGGGGAGCCACCCGCACTAGCTAGCTAAAGTCAGCTAGTGAACGGAGGTGAGAGGAGAGGAGGGCTGCGGACATTGGAGCCTGGATAGCAGGTGTCAATGGGCCTACGAGGCGAGCGAGAGGGGGGGGAAGGTTGGATGCTGGGGGATGATGTTTCAGGGGGAAAGGTAGGGGGGGTTTTTGGTCGGGGGGAAGGGGTTCGATGTTAACAATGGACAGGGGCGGGTCAGGCTTATGGGGCAGGGCCTGGCGGTATTTTGATGGTGGATAAGAAAGGTGGGGGGGTGAGAGACCCCCCAGTCAGGATAGTCACGTGGAACATGAGAGGGCTAGGAGGTCCGGTCAAGAGGTCCAGGGTGCTTGCGCATCTTAAAAGTCTGAAAACCGATGTGGCAATGCTGCAGGAGACTCACTTGAGGGTGAAGGACCAGGTGAGACTTAAAAAGGATTGAGTTAGCCAAGTGTTTCACTCTGGATTTGATGGAAGGGCTCGAGGGGTAGTGGTGCTGGTCAGCAAAAGGGTACGCTTCCAGATGGAGAAGGTAGTGGCAGATCAGGGGGGTAGATATGTGATTGTGGCCGGGGCGCTGGACGGGAGATTAGTGGCGCTGGTAAGTGTATACGGTCCCAACTGGGACGATGCGGGATTTGCGAGGAAGTTGTTTGGAGCCATTCCTGACTTGGACACACACGAGCTGATTGTGGGGGGGGGGACTGGAACCTGGTGCAGGGGCCAAGGTTGGACAGATCACGGCAGCGCTCGCTGGTCCCATCAGGGGGGGCAAAGGCGCTAGCTGGGCTAATGGTGGAAATGGGAGGGGTGGACCCTTGGAGGTTCCTACACCCAGGGGAACGGGAGTACTCGTTTTTCTCAACAGCCCATAGGGTATACTCGCGGATTAACTTTTTTGTGGAGGGAAAGGCTTTGCTGGCTGGAGTCAAGGGGTCGGAATACTCTGCAATTGCAGTGTCAGATCACGTGCCACATTGGGTGGATATGGTGCTGGAGAAGGGGGTAGTGCAGAGGCCGAGGTGGAAACTGGATGTGGGGCTTTTGGGGAACCAAGTATTCTGTGAAAAAATTAAAGAGGTAAAAAGGTAATTAATGTAAGATTCAACTGTATGGGTGAGGTGTCAATGGCAGTCGTCTGGGAGACTCTAAATGCGGTAGTGAGGGGTGAGGTAATTTTGTTTAAGGCCAGGGTGGACAAAGAGGAGAGGTTGGAGTGGCAGAGGCTAATAGATGAGATGTTGGAGGCAGATAGGAGTTACGCGGAGGATGGGGACCCAGCGATGCTGGGAAAGAGGAAGGAACTACAGGCGAGCTTCGACCGACTATCCACCAGGAAGGCAGTGCGCCAACTGGGATGAGCGAGGGGAGCAGTTTATGAACATGGAGGTCAGCTCCGGAGGGAGGCAGCAGCAAGGGAAATTCTTCAGGTAAGGGATAGGGCCGGGAAGTTGGTGATGGCTCCGGAGCTGATTAACAAGGTTTTTGAGGAATTCTACAAGAGGTTGTACAGGTCAGAGCCACCCGGGGGAGACCGTGAGATGCTGGAATTTCTAGATGGGTTGGAGTACCCGAGGCTAGAGGAGGGGGACAGGGCTACATTAGAAGGAGCAATACTGGAGCAGGAGATAAAAGACGCGATTGGGAGGATGCAGTCGGGGAAGGTGGCAGGGCCGGATGGGTTTCCGGTGGAATATTATAAAAAATTTAAGGATAATTTGGCACCCCTGATGGTAGGGATGTTTGAAGAGGCAATAGGGAAGGGAGTGCTGGCGCAAACCTTGGGGCAGGCATCGATTTCACTTAAAAAGGATAAGGATCCGACGGAGTGTGGGTCATATAGGCCCATTTCACTTCTTAATGTAGACGCAAAGGTATTGGCGGGTAGGCTGGAGGGGTGCCTCCCGAAGATGATAGGTAAGGATCAGACAGGGTTCGTGAAAGGGAGACAGCTGTTTTTGAATATTAGGAGCGTTTTGAACGTCGTTATGGCACCGGCGGAAGGGAAGGAAACAGAGATGGTGGTGGCACTGGACGCCGAGAAGGCGTTTGATCGGGTGGAATGGGGGTACCTAATGGCAGTGCTGGAACGGTTTGGGATTGGACCAAGATTTGTGAACTGGGTAAAGTTATTATACAAGGAGCCGAAGGCAAGTGTCCGCACGAACAATATCAGCTCGCGATACTTTTCTCTCCACCCGTGGGATGAGGCAGGGATCTCCCATGTCCCCCCTGCTATTTGCGATTGAGCCGTCGGCCATCGCATTAAGAAGTTCGGGAGCATGGAAAGGAATAGTGAGGGGGGGGGGATAGAACATAGGGTGTCCTTGTATGCCGACGACATGCTGCTGTATGTGTCGGAGCCGAGTGCGTCGATAGGAGGAATATTGGAGTTGCTGCAGGTAGAATAGAACAATACAGCACAGAACAGGCCCTTCAGCCCTCGATGTTGTGCCGAGCAATGATCACCCTACTTAAACCCACGTAACCCAACAATCCCCCCATTAACCTTACACTACGGGCAATTTAGCATGGCCAATCCACCTAACCCGCACATCTTTGGACTGTGGGAGGAAACCGGAGCACCCGGAGGAAACCCACGCACACACGGGGAGGACGTGCAGACTCCACACAGACAGTGACCCAGCCGGGAATCGAACCTGGGACCCTGGAGCTGTGAAGCATTGATGCTAACCACCATGCTACCGTGAGGCCCCATTTGGGTCTTTCTCTGGGTACATGCTCTACCTGGACAAGAGTGAGTATTTCGTGGTGTCTCAACCGGGGGTGGGGGCAGGGGTGGGGGGGGGGGGGTGCCATTCCGTAGGGCAGGGACTCACTTTAGGTAATTGGGGGTGCAGGTTGCCCGGGAGTAGGGAAGGCTTCGCAGATACAACATCACTAGTTTAGTGGGGAGAATGAAAGCCGACCTGGCGAGGTGGGGTGGTCTCCCTCTGTCACTGGCGGGTCAGGTACAGGTGGTTAAAATGAATGTGTTGCCGCGATTTCTGTTTATTTTTCAATGCCTACCGATTTTCCTGCCAAAGTCTTTTTTCAGGGAGATTGAGGGAAGGATTACCTTGTTTATATGGGGAGGGAAGGTGGCCAGAGTGAGGAAGGGGAAGGCAGGCAGGGGGTTTGGGTCTCCCGAACCTGATGTACTACTACTGGGCGGCGAATGTGGAGAAGGTGCGGAGCTGGGTCAGAGGGGTTGATTCCCAGTGGGTCAGAATGGAGGAGAGTTCATGCAGGGGGTCGGGGCTGAAGGCACTAGCAATGGCCCCGCTCCCATTAGCCCCGGGAACATACTCAGGGAGTACGGTAATAGCTTCATTGAAAATCTGGAGGCAGTTTCGCCAACACTTCGGATTGGGGGCAGGGTCAAGGGAAATGCCGATCCGGGAGAACCACAGATTTGAGCCAGGGAGGTGGGACGGAAGCTTTCGGAAATGGGAAGAGAAGGGGATTAAGACTCTAAAAGATTTGTTTCTTCGGGGTCGATTTGCAGGATTGAGGGAGCTGGAAGTGAAGTATGGGCTGGAGCAGGGAGCAGTGTTTAGATATATGCAGGTTCGGGACTTTGCCAGGAAGGAGATACAGAGCTTTCTGGAGGAAACGGCCTCCACGTTGTTGGAGGAGGTACTGACGACAAGTGGACTGGAGAAGGGGACAGTGTCAGCGGTATACGGAGCTATGTTGGAAAAGGATAAGGCACCACTGGAGGGGATCAAAGCGAAGTGGGAGGAAGAGTTAGGAGAGGTTATAGAGGAGGGGGTCTGGTGTGAGGTGCTCCAGAGAGTGAATGCCTCCACCTCGTGTGCGAGGTTGGAGCTGATACAGCTGAAGGTGGTATATAGAGCGCACCTCACGAGGGCGAGGATGAGCCGATTCTTTGAAGGGGTAGAAGATGTGTGTGAGCGTTGTGTGTGTGTGTGAGGGGGGTGGGGGGGACCCGCTAATCACGTTCATATGTTTTGGTCCTGTCCAAAGCTTGGGGAGTACTGGAAGGAGGTGTTCAGGGTAATTTCCAAGGTGGTGCATGTGAAGCTGGACCCGGGTCCCTGGGAGGCCATATTCAGGGTGTCGGACCAGCCAGGGTTGGAAACGGGTGCGGAGGCAGATATCATAGCCTTTTCCTCATTGATCGCCTGAAGGTGGATCCTGCTGGGATGGAGAGCAGCCTCTCCACCCTGTGCCCTGGCGTGGCGGGGTGACCTGTTGGAATACTTGACCCTTGAGAAGGTTAAGTTCGAACTGAGGGGAAGCTCGGAGGGTTTCTACAAGTCATGGGCACTATTTATTATGCACTTTCAAGAACGGGATAACATTGAACATTAGTTGGGGGGGGGGGGAAGGATGGGAGGGATGCGGGGGGAGGGGGCTATGTATGTTGAAGATGGCTATTGGTAATCCCTGATTCCTTTTTTTTCTTTGTCATTTGTTTATGTTAAGATGCAGGCTGATGTCTGGGCATGGTGGGAGGATGGGATGGTTGTTACTGTTATGGGGTTTGAGATATTTGTTGTTGGTTATTGATTGTTGTTGGGTGTAAATTCGGGAGAAAAATTGTGAAAAAGGAGGAGAATAAAAATATTTTTTTAAAAACATGGCACTGATCACACCCTCTGACACTGTCACCAATGTAGTGCTATCCCGTATTGCCGCAGTGGTAAGGTGATGTCGAATTGGAGCAGTGCACGCGGTGCGGGGGTTCTGGGGGTGGGGGGGCTGGTGGGGGTTGTGTGCTGTCCGTGTCGATGACGATGACGATGCAAGTGGTAGTGTTCAGCGCTCCCCTCCCACGCGATGCGTGAACCTTGCGGACACCAACGCATCGCGTGCCCGCTGTCCTCGACGGTGCCGTCGTGCAGCCTCCTGGACATTACCAGCACCCGGGTCGTGTCTGTGTCCTGCACCCCACACCCCACCCTGCTGCACGCCTCCTCCTTCACCTCCTCCTCCTCATCCTCCTCCTCATCCTCCTCCTCATCCTCCTCCTCTTCATTAGTGTTAGCACCGCTGCCATCGGCTTCTCCCTCCGACTCCTCCACCAGGGCATCTCCCCTCTGCATCGCGATGTTGTGCAGCGCACAGCATACCACAACAATGCGACCGGCCCTCTCGGGCCGGTACTGCAGGGCCCCTCCGGAGCGGTCCAGGCATCTGAATCTCATCTTCAGCAGGCCAAAGCACCGCTCCAACACACCCCTGGTTGCTGCATGGACCTCGTTGTATAGGGTCTCTGCGTTGGTCTGAGGCCTCCGTATCGGCATCATCAGCCATGACCACAATGGATAACCCCTGTCGCCCAGCAACCAGCCCCTCAGCCGGGGGGAGGCATCCCTCGAACATTGCGGGGATGAACGACTGCGCAAGAATGTAGGCGTCATGCACACTCGCGGGGAACCTTGCGCACACGCGCATGATACTCATGTGGGGGTCGGAGACCACCTGGATATTCATGGAGTATGTGCCCTTCCTGTTGGTGAACACTTCCCTGTTGCCTGCAGGCGGGTGCATGGGGACGTGAACATCATCGATCAGTCCCTGGACCATCGGTATTCCGGCCACCTTGGCGAATCCACAGGCTCGTGCTTCCTGATGTGCTCGGTCCTCGGGGAATGTAATGTAACGGTCCGCGATGGCCAACAGGGCGTCAGTCACATCCCGGTTGCTTCTGTGGACCGATGCCTGTGAGATCCCAGATAGGTCCCCGCTCGGAGCCTGGAAGGAACCGGTCGCGTAGAAGTTTAGGGCCACCGTCACCTTGATGGATACCGGTATAGCGTGTCCTGCTCCCGTTCCACGTGGGGCAAGGTGCGCCATGAGGTGGCAGATATGTGCGACCGTCTCCCTGCTGAATCGTAGTCTCCTCCTGCATGTGAGGTCCGGTAGGGATTCGAACGACATTCGGTCACCGTACACCCCAGGCTTTGATGGCCGCCTGTGGCGCCCTGGCTCCACCATCAGTGGCTCCTCCTCCACCCCCCCATCCACTTTGACATCAGTGCCCGCAGCCTGTGCCTTGCTCAGCGTTTAGGGGTCAATGTTCCCCTCGGCATCCCCCTGAACATCCCGGCCATGAGGGCCTGCAGCCTGCACAGCGACGACGGGCCACTCCGCGGCCATCCCCTCTGCTGCAGCAGCAGCCCCTGCATCTGTATTCACTGTTGGCTGTCGCTGCCGACGCTGCTGGATGGCCAACTGCAGTGCAGCGGCTCCAACCACTGCGGTGAACATCGCCGTCTGGTTGGCGTACATGATGACCTACAGAAGGGTGGTGGGGGGCAGAGAAACGACATGTTACACGGAGGTTCTTCGACACCTCGGCAGCCGGCTGCCACGGGATACCTGTGTGCCCCGGTGGCCTGGTCGCGCTGCTGACACGCGGCAGCCTAACCCCTGGTCACTGTCTGCGTCCAACGATCAGTTAACAACGTCCTCCTCACTGGTGCATCAGTGGGCTCTGCCCATCAGCTACACTGCAACCTGCGGGCGTGTCCTCATCACCGTCCTGCCATGGCAGGGCGGCTGACATGTGGCATCAACGGATGGACGACCCACTCCACTCACTCCCTCTCCCCCCTCCCACCTCCACTCCCTCCCAGCCCCCCCTCCCACCTCCACTCCCTCCCTCTGCCCCCTCCCACCACTCCATCCCTCTCCCCCTCCCACTCCACTCCCTTCCACCCCCCTTCCACCTCCACTCACTCCCTCTGCCCCCTCCCACCACTCCACCCCTCTCCCCCCTCCCACCTTCGCTCCCTCCCTCTCCTCCCCCTCCCACCTCACCCCCCCCAACACACACACACCGCCCCCCCCGCCCCGTTGGCCGCAGTGTCCCCCCATTGGCCGCAGCGTTTTCGGAGAAGCCTTCCCCAGTCTGAGGAGACTCCGGGACAGTCCGCCCACCTCCTCAGCAGCCAACGTCAGCCAGGACGACTGGCTCATGACTAAAAAAAACTAGGGTCACGCCGTCGGGACTTCGGCCCATCCGGGCCGGAGAATAGAGGGGGTAACGGAGAATCACCAGTTTCGGTGCCTCGAGCGAGTCTCCGGCTTGCGCCGCGATGAACCAGACGGGACCGATTTCGCCTGTTGGGAGAATCGCGGTGAAAAAGTGGCGCGGCCTCGGAGAATCGCGCCCTGTATCCGCTGGTTCTAGATTTCCCAATTAGGGAAAATATTCTCCCTGCATTTTATGTGTCCAGCCCTGTTAGAATTTTATACATTTGAATCAGATCTCCTCTCATTCTTATAATCTCTGGTAAATACAGGCCCAGTTGAACCAATCTCTCCTCATAGGACAGTCCCGCCAATCCTGGTGTCAGCCTAGTGAACCTCCGCTGCACTCCCTCTATAGCAAGTATATATTTTCTTAGATAAGGAGACCAAACCTGCACACAATACCCCAGGTGTGGTCTCACCAAGGCCCTGCATAACTGCAGTAAGACATTCCTACTTCAGCACGGTAGCATTGTGGATAGCACTGTGGCTTCATAGCACCAGGGTCCCAGGTTCGATTCCCTGCTGGGTCACTGTCTGTGCAGATTCTGCACGTTCTCCCCGTGTCTGTGGGTTTCCTCCGGGTGCTCCGGTTTCCTCCCACAGTCCAAAGATGTGCAAGTTAGGTGGATTGGCCATGATAAATTGCCCTTTGTGTCCAAAACGGTTGGGAGAGGCTATTGGGTTATTAGGTTACAGGGACAGGGTGGAAGTGAGGGCTTAAAATGGTACAGTGCAGACTCGATGGGCCAAATGGCCTCCTTCTGCACTGTATGTTCTATGAAATCCAATCCTCTTGCAATGAATGCTGACAAATCATTTGCCTTCCTAATTGTTGGCTGCACTTTCATTGACAAGGACACCCAGATCCCTTCGTACATCCACACTTCGGTGCAGACCCAACCTGGACTGATGGGAAGCCTTACTCACCTGTATAGGTTCATTCCCTCACCTCTTCTCTCCCTCTCACATCGTAAACCAGCTACTGCTGTCAATGTTAACCTTCAAAAGGGAATTGGACAAATAATTAAAGGCAAGGATTATTATCGGAAGAAAAAAGAAAAATATCACTTCAGGAGCTAATTTGGCATTGGGAGGTAAAAGTAATTTTAGAAGTAGCTGGCCGCTGCAATGGAAGGTCATTTATTTCTGGGTGAATGAATGAAAAAGTGGTCAAAGCATTTCTTCCACAAAGCCTGTTTCTCTGGCGTCTGAGGACAATGGTGCAACGCCGCCCTCTGCTGGCCAGTGAACAAGTGGATGCGTGAATGAAAATGACAAAGGTGAATCACAGAAGGCGAGTAAGCAGACGGGAAGCACAGTGACACAGTGGTCAGCCCTGCTGCCTCACGGCGCCAAGGACCCGGTTTGATCCCGGCCCGGGTCACTGAACGTTGGAGTTTCTACATTGTCATCGTGAATAGAGGTTTATAAGATGATGAGGGGGGATAGATAGAGTGGACTTTCAGAGACTATTTCCTCGGGTGGATGTAGCTGTTACAAGGGGGCATTACTATAAGGTTCGGGGTGGGAGATATAGGAGGGATGTCCGAGGTAGGTTCTTTACTCAGATAGTGGTTAGGATGTGGAATGGACTGCCTGCTGTGACAGTGGAGTTGGACACTTTAGGAACTTTCAAGCGGTTATTGGATAGGCACATGGAGCACCCCAGAATGACAGGGAGTGGGATAGCTTGATCTTGGTTTCGGACAATGCTCGGCGCAACATGGAGGGCCGAAGGGCCTGTTCTGTGCTGTACTGTTCTATGTTCTATGACTGCGTGGGTCTTACCCCACAACCCAAAGAAGTGCAGGGTCGGAGGATTGGCCATGTTCAATTGCCCCTTAATTGGATAAAAAAATAATTGGGTACTTAAATGTTTGTCTTTAAAAAGGCTTGTATGCAGACACAGCAATTAATTAGGAAAGCTAATCAAATGGTATAATTTATTGCTAGGGGAATTGAACACAAAAGTGGGCCTGCTTCAGTCAGGCACCAGTGAGATCACATTTGGAGTACTGGTTAAGGAAGGATGTAAATGTGCTGGAAGCAGTTCAGGAACGTTTTACCAGACTAATAACTGGAGTGAGATGGGTGGGTTGTCTCATGAAGAAAGGCTAGACAGGCTTGGCTTGTTTCTGCTGGAGTTGAAGGCAACGTGATTAAAACATACAAGATCCTGAGGGGTTTTGACAGGGTGGATGGGGAGAGGATGTTTCCTCTTGTGGGACAGTCTAGAACTAGAGATCTCTGTTTTAAGGGATTGCTCATTTAAAACAGAGATTAGGCTAATTATTTTCTCTGAGGACCATGAGCCTTTGGAAAACTCTTGCTCAAAAGATGGCGGAAGCGGAGTCTTTGAATAATTTTATTCAAGAATGTTTATTAAGGTTTTGCATTTTAACAAACAACACAAATTTACAAAAACAATACATCGCCATGGGCAAGGACCAGCATGCATGAGGGGGGCAGGAGAACAACAATGTGACTGGCTCAATACAATCATTAGAGATAGCTAAATGCCTCCATAGCCCCACCAGAGACCAAGGGAGAAAGAGGATGAAGCCATGAAAACCTGATGAAATAGCACCGCTCAGCTCGCAATTACCATGAGAGCTCAGAATAGATTTTCCGTGCCTTGCACGGACGTGCACCAATATATATCTCCCTCAACTCTAGCAGTAATGACACACCACAGCCTCCTCTCCTCGGATACCAAACCCGTCTACACCCATGCAGGAACCAATCACGGGTTCTGCAGGTTACCACCCCTCGAGTGAAGAAATTTCTCCTCATCTCAGTCCTAAATGATCTACCCCGCATCCTGAGACTGTATCCGCTGGTTCTAGATTCCCCAACCAGGGAAAATATTCTCCCTGCATCTAGTCTGTCCAGTCTTGTTAGAATTTTATACGTTTCAATCGGATCTCCTGTCATTCTTCTCATCTCCAGGAAATGCAGGCCTAATTGAACCAAACTCTTATGAAAAGTAACGAACAAAGAAAATATGCGCCAACTCCAGTTGGGCAGAACGGTAGCATTCTGGATAGCATAATTGCTTCACAGCTCCAGGGTCCCAGGTTTGATTCCGGCTTGGGTCACGGCCTGTGCGGACTCTGCACATCCTCCCTGTGTGTGCGTGGCTTTCCTCCGGGTGCTCCGGTTTCCTCCCACAGTCCAAAGATGTGCAGGTTAGGTGGATTGGCCATGACAAATTGCCCTTAGTGTCCAAAATAGCCCTTAGTGTTGGGTGGGGTTACTGGGTTATGGGGATAGGGTGGAGGTGTTGACCTTGGGTGGGGTGCTCTTTCCGAGAGCCGGTGCGGACTCAATGGGCCGAATGGCTTCCTTCTGCACTGTGGATTCTGTGATAATCTAAAGGGGAGTTACGTTTGCCACACAACACAATACCCAGTCTCAGGCCCAGTACAGAAGCAGCATCATTCCATACATTTGTACAGAGAAGACCGGCATCAACTTGTTCAGATTATGACCAAATCTTCAGGTCACTGTCTGTGTGGGGTTCTCCCCGCGTCTGCATGGGTCTCACCCTTATAACCCAAAGAGATGTGCAGGTTAGGTGAATTGGCCATGCTAAATTGCCCTTTCATTGGAAAAAAAAGAATTGGGCACTCTAAATTTATTTTAAAAAGTAATGAACCTACTCGACCCCAGGACACATAACCTATCCAGCCCATCAAAGGAAAAAGGCCCAGATTCTTAAGTTCAAAATAAAAACCTGATCGGTTAGCTCTAACTGGGGGGCCATTCTCAATCCCAGTGAGGACTTAACTAACCCTGGCACCCAACACCAACCCAACCATCCATCCATCAACCCACCCTGACTCCACTAATCTTCATTATAAACGGGGCAAGGGAGTGACAAAAACCATCACCCTCCCATAACCACAAGGATTATGACACTCAATGACAGAAAGGAGTAAAATTGTGCACAGACCACATTTCACAAAATCAACTCAATCTAATTTTTACAAACAGAAGATAACAGATGACACCCGCCTCGTGCTCACACCTCACACGCCCTTGCAGGAGAAAAAAAACAACAATAAGTAATCAACAGCATAATCGCAAGGGAGTAACGTCCAAGATTATAGAAGAATTGCGGTATAATAACAGCATCTATGTTGCTTGAGAAGGCCAAAGCCAAGACAGGGTCATTGAACACTCCTCAGGATCTCGCAAAGATTCCAACAAACAAAGCACTTTCACTTCCACCATGCTGCCGCTCTGTCAGCCAAACCACCCTGGGCCCCAGCCGGGGGGATGGCTCAACAAACGGCCACCGCCAACCCCTCAGACAAGCACCAAGAATGGAACAGCACAAGGCTAGTGGTCAGCGGGCCCAAATGGCCCCAGGCCTCTCAAATCAAATACTCTGTGCTTCTTGAAGCCTGATGCAGCCAGCCTCCAAATCAAGATGACTAAAGCATGGCAACCACTTTTCATACTTTAAAAAAATTTTTTAGAGAACCCCATTCATTTTTTCCAATTACGGGACAATTTAGCATGTTCAATCCACCTACCTTGCACATCTTTGGGTTGTGGGGGGCAAGACCCACGGGGAGTATGTGCAAACTCCACACGGACAGTGACCCAGAACCGGGATCGAACCTGGGACCTCAGCGCCGTGAGACTGCAGTGCTACCACTGCGCCGCCCACTTTTTATACTCAATCGGGAACTCGCCTCCCACTTCTTGACAGGGATCAGGCTCACGGACACACCTTGTCCAGCCTCTGCCTCCCAAACCTGTCAGGATAGGCAACATGCCATACAACAGGATCTTTTTAAAAATTAATTTAGAGTACCCAATTCTTTTTTTCCAATTAGGGGGCAATTCAGTGTGGCCAATCCACCTAAGTTGACATCTTTAGATTGTGAGGGTGAGACTTGGGGAGAATGTGCAAACTCCACATGGACAGAGACCCAAGGCCAGGATGGAACCCGGGTCCTCAGTGCCGTGAGGCAGCAGTGCTTTCTTTTTTTTAAAATTTAGAGTACCCAATTAATTTTTTCTAATTAAGGTACAATTTAGCGTGGCCAATCCACCTAGCCTGCGCATCTTTGGGTTGTGGGGCAAGACCCACGCAAACACAGGGAGAATGTGCAAACTCCACACGGACAGTGACCCAGAGCCGGGATCGAACCTGGGACCTCAGCGCCGTGAGGCAGCAGGGCTGTGTCACCATGCTGCCCTATATAATAGGATCTTTACGACTCAAAGGGAACATGCCCTTTCGAATTCAAGCAGTCTCATGCACCTCCACCATTCTCCCAAGGATAACTCGCAAATCTTCAAACTGAGCTCTAAAGACCTGAAATACAGTCAAGATCCTCATCCAGAAAAACATACTCAATAGCGGCACTCATTCGGAAGCACACAGAGCGAAAGTCTGTTCACCGGCAACAATGCCACTGCAGTCTGGGTCCCCCCCCCCCCCCCCCCCCCCGCCCAGCCCTACCTGACTGCCACAATCAAATGAGGATTCCTACAATTTATCACAGTTCCTCTTCGCAAAAATACCAATCAGGATGCCCAACGCAAGACATATATCCCTGGAAAAGTTAAACATGAGTGCAGCACGGTAGTAAAATGGTTAGCACTGTTGCCTCACAGCTCCAGGGTCCCAGGTTCGATTCCCGGCTAGGTCACTCTCTGTGCGAAGTGTGCACATTCTCCCCCTGTCTGCATGAGTTTCCTCCGGGTGCTCCGGTTTCCTCACACAGTCCAAAGATGTGCGGGTTAGGTGGATTGGCCATGCTGAATTGCCCTTAGTGTCGAAATGTTAAGTAGGGGTTACGGGGATAGGATAGATATGCGGGCTTCAGTAGGGTGCTCTTTCCAAAGGCCAGTGCAGATGGGCGGCAAAACCAGGACACTGTGAACTAGGACAAAATAAAGGATTGCAAGATAAGCAGCAGAAAAATACAGTCAACTCCTTAACTTTGCAACAATCACATGAGACTCCGAGTTTGAATATTTTCAAGGCAAAGGTGGATAGATTCTTGGCAAAGATGGATAAATAAGGAGGATGCAAACTACGAGCAGAACGAATAATTGTCCGGTGACAATGGGAGGGAGCAAAATAATGGACGTAGTCAATTACTGGGTGGAAAAATACATAACTGCAGCAAAGATAAATCTAAAAATAGTTCAGCGTCCTATTGGTAACTCTGTGAATAGCAGTTCTATTTTTGATTTGTAAATCAGGGGAGAGCGCGAACGCAGTCCCCCACTACCACAAATTTTGCAGTCGAGTATCCCGCATTTGGGGACATCGCAGGCGTCAGCACACCCGAAGTGCAATGGGCTAGCCTCGTCCTGGGCGAACCACCTTCTTGATCATGGTTTCACCCCTGCCAGGTAAGTATGCTTAAAAACGCTCACAGCCTCCAAGCCCACACCACACATCACATCTTACACTCACACTTACTGCATTTACACCGCCAAACTATTACTTTACTGACAATATCCTCTCACCAAAAATGCCGGAACTTCTGTATTATTCTGACAAATGTTGGAGTATTCCTCTCTAGTAGGACATACGTTGCTTAAAAAGCCCGCTAAGCTCATTTGCATATTGTCCTTAAAAGGAGGTGAACCGCCCCTTAACGTACCTGTCCGTCAAACTGAGGGACCGTTTTTGGAATTAAAACCTCTGCCGAGTTTTGTTCAGCAAAGAAAGAATTAATTTTTCTGAAACTGGGAGAGACAGAAAAATTGAGTAGGGTATTTTTAGAGTCACGAGGATGATTGTTTTTAGAGACATGAGGAGATTATTGAGATAGAATCTGAGGAGGACTTTTTTGAGGCTTCAGGTTAATGTTAATGTCGATACAACCCCAGCACACACACACCCAACACACACACAGCGCCGAGGATTATATCATTATGAGTGGTATTGGCAGAGTGGGTAATCAGACGCTTTTCCCCACGGTGGAAATTTAATTACTTGAAGTCATACATTTTATGTGCGAGAGGCATGGTGGCGCAGTGGTTGGCACTGCGGCCTCACAGCGTTGAGAACCAGGGTTTAATCCCGGCCCTGGGTCACTGACCATGTGAATTCGCACATTCTCCCCGTGTCTGCGTGGGTCTCACCCCCACAATCCAAAGATGGGCAAAGTGGATTGGCCACGCTAAACTGCCCCTTAATTGAAAAAAAAAGAATTAGGTACTCTACATATATATTCAAAACAAATAATAATAATGTATGAGAAGCAAAGTTTCGAGGAGATGTGTGAGTCAGGTTTTTTACACAGAGAGTAGTGAGTGTGGAACCTGCTGTCCGGGGAGGTGGGGGAAGCAGATATGATAGTGATGTTCAAGAGGCATCCTTGGTAGGAGTAATCTATAGGTCCTCACACTGTAGTTTTACAGTAGAACACAGTATAAACCAGGAAATACAGGGGCTTGCATGAAAGGTACGGCAATAATAATGGGTGCTTTTAATGTGTACATAGACCGGAGGAATCAAATTGGTAAAGGTAGCCTGGAGGCAGAGTTCATTGAATGTATTAGAGATTGTTTCCTGGAACAGTATATTAGGAACCAACCAGGAGCAGGATACTCTGGTTTGGTTTTTAGGATCATGGGCAGGTTATTAAGAAGAATCTGAGAAGGTTTGTTTTGGGGCTTCAGGTTAATGTTCATGGGTACACACCCCCTGCACACACACATATACACAGCATACACAAGGGTACACACAACCCCAACCCGCGTACACACACCCGACACATCTACACACCCTCTCAGAGACACCCCCCAACACACACACACACACACACTCACCTGACACGCACACCTCTAACACACACCCCTGACAAACACACCCCGGCACATACAATCACCCTGACACACATACATACCAGACACACATTTGTTTTTCTTAATAAATTTAGAGTACCCAATTCATTTTTTCCAATTAAGGAAACTTTAGTGTGGCCAATACACCTACCCTGCACATCTTTTGGGTTGTGGGGTGAGACCCAAGCAGACACAGGGAGAACATGCAAACTCCACATGGACAGTGACCCAGGGCCGGGATAGAACCTGGGACCTTGGCGCTGTGAGGCAGCAGTGCTAACCACTGCACCACCGAGCCGCCCACCTGACATGCACATACCGACACACTCAACACACATACATACCCCCCACATACATCCCAACTCACACACACACACAACGCACCCAATACACACACCTCCACGACACACACCCCTGACACACACATACCCACACCCCCAGCACACACACACTCCCTCCACATGCAAACCAACACACACCCACGGTATATACACACACACACACAGACATCCAATGCAGACGCACAGACCAGCACGCACTCCCCGACTCATACAACTCCCCAAACGCATCCCACAACACACACACCCAACATGCACACACACCCTAACACACACATACCCCGGAACACACACTCCCAATGCGCACACACACACCCAACAACACACACACCCCTGACACACAGAATCGCACCGACACACACACACACCGCTGTCACACATATTTATGCATTGCAACACATACACTCCCGCTGTACCATCTGGGGATTCACCTAGACATAGTGGTAGGGCCCGTAAGGCAAGGAAGTTGGACACATAGTAAGTTGGCACGGGTGCAGGGCACAGTTTAGTTGTAGGGGCTAGGCCATCTGTATGTAACATTCACCATTAAACTCACTGTTGCACCTAACTTGTAATGTCCGTTGCCACGGGGCTCCTGATGGTGGCCGAGTGTTGCTGTGGTTGACGAGCGGTTAAACTTCGGTGCCGGGTGTGCAGTCCCTTCTGCCCCCCCCCCCCCCCCCCCCCGGACACCGTAGTCCTCGGCACTCCGACGCCAGCTACCCCACACGGGCATGTGATGGAGTGTCCCTGACCAACGCAGCGACCACCAAGATGGATGGTTCAGCTATTGCCATGAGCCAGATTTTGTCTAACGATTCTGAGCTCACAGCTCATCACAGATGAGCTATCATCATTCAACATGGCACTGATCGTGACTTCCGGTGGCGTGGGTGCGCAGGGGAGCCGCAGCGCGAAGAGCTCCCGCCGGTGGCCGCAAGTCGCGGCGTTTTCGGGGATTTCCCCGAACTTGAACGCACCTCCCAACTATCATCGGCCTTTGGGGCCGTCACGATCAGCCAGCGGGGCCGGTTTAAAAGCCGGTGAAGAACCCCGCGCGGCTGTTGGGCGGCGGGGGCTGAGGCGCTGGACTCAGCACAGCGTTGGGGCCAGAGCAGCGGGGGCGGAGCTACGAGGAGGCCAAGGAGGCAGGCCCGAGTCCAAGGCACCATGTAAGTGGGGTGTCCTACATCGGATGGCTCCCACCTAGGAGGAAGAAAGAAGGCTGAATCCTGGTCCCAGGGGAGTTCTGGATGAGGACAGGGGTGTTCTGGATGAGTACAGAGCAGAAAGAAAGAAAGCTGGAAGATTTAAAGAAATTTAAAGAAGTTTGGTGAAGTTTTTTTTCCCTCTCCTTTTCTTTTAAAAAAAGAATAATTCAGATTGATAAAGGACAGACGTGTGGAGGGAGAGAGAGGAGAAGAGAAAGAAAGTAAAAAAACAATAAGCCATACGACACGGTGGCACAGTGGTTAGCATTGTTGCCTACGGCGCTGAGGACCCGGGTTCGAATCCCGGCCCTGGGTCACTGTCCGTGTGGAGTTTGCACATTCTCCCCGTGTCTGCGTGGGTTTCGCCCCCACAACCCAAAAGATGTGCAGGATGGGTGGATTGGCCACACTAAATTGCCCCTTAGTTAAAAAAGGTAATTGGGTACGCTAAATTTATTAAGTTTTAAAAAAAAAACAATAAGCCTCTAAAGGACGCAAACAGCAGCGTCAAAGAAAGGAGGAAACGCGGGGTCGCCGCTGAAGGAGAAGACGAATAAAAGTGATGATAGGATGGCGGAAGCCGAACTGCAAGGCAGGGCCGCACTATTTACGGTGGAGAAGATGACCGAGGTGATGGCGGTGGAGCTGGAAAAACAGTTTGCGAGGCACATGGAGGCCTGGAAAAAGGAGACAGCGGTCGCATTGAAGTTGCTGGTGGAGGAGGCAATCGCCCCCATAATTGCCCCGATGAAGGTGGCGGTGGCAAAGGCATTGGCCGAGGTGAGAGAGCAGGGCGAGAAGATGAAAGAAGTGGAGGAAGCCATGTCACGGCACAGCGACCAGGTCACCTCGATGGGAGATGAGTTGCGGAGGGCTGTGGAGATTAATAGAGGTCTCCGAGCAAAGCTGGAAGACTTGGAAAATCGTTCAAGGCGGCATAATTTGAGAATTGTGGGCTTGCCTGAAGGGACAGAGGGCCCAAGCCCAACACAATACTTCGCTAAGAAGTTGGCGGAGCTGATGGGGGAGGGTGAGAGCTCCTCACAGTATGAGCTAGACCGATCCCATCAGTCATTAAGGCCAAAGCCCAAAGTGAACGAGGCGCCAAGGGCAGTAATTATCTGCTTCCATAAGTTTTGCGTGAAGGAGAAGGTGTTAAACTGGGCGAAGCAGAAGCGGGAGGTACTATGGGATGGTACTACGGTCCGGATCTACCAGGATTTGGCAGTGGAGTTGGCAAAAAGACCAGCGGCGTTTGGGCGAGTGAAGGCGACGTTGTATAAGAAGGGGGTACGGTTTGGTATGGTGTACCCAGCGAGGTTGAGGGTAACGTATAACGGCAAAGACTTTTATTTTGAGACAGCGGATGCGGCTGAGGCGTTCGTGAAGGCAGAAGGCTTGGGACAGACATGAAGAGCGGAACTGGAAGAGAGACTGTGGACTGTGTTTGAACAGCCGGAAAATGTATAAATGTTATAACTTTCTTTTTACGGATTTGTATTGTAATCTACTTCTCTTTGTATTGTTATAGAGTTTAAGTTAATGGTGGGTTGATGGGCGCTCTGTGTTGCGACAGTTAAATGTTATGTTAGTGAATTGAATGGGTTGGATTGTTGGGTTTGTTTTTTTGTTCTCTGGGACTGGGTGGAAGGGGATATGACTTGGTGGGGGGAGCCACCCGCACTAGCTAGCTAAAGTCAGCTAGTGAACGGAGGTGAGAGGAGAGGAGGGCTGCGGACATTGGAGCCTGGATAGCAGGTGTCAATGGGCCTACGAGGCGAGCGAGAGGGGGGGGAAGGTTGGATGCTGGGGGATGATGTTTCAGGGGGAAAGGTAGGGGGGGGTTTTGGTCGGGGGGAAGGGGTTCGATGTTAACAATGGACAGGGGCGGGTCAGGCTTATGGGGCAGGGCCTGGCGGTATTTTGATGGTGGATAAGAAAGGTGGGGTGTGAGAGACCCCCAGTCAGGATAGTCACGTGGAACATGAGAGGGCTAGGAGGTCCGGTCAAGAGGTCAAGGGTGCTTGCGCATCTTAAAAGTCTGAAAACCGATGTGGCAATGCTGCAGGAGACTCACTTGAGGGTGAAGGACCAGGTGAGACTTAAAAAGGATTGAGTTAGCCAAGTGTTTCACTCTGGATTTGATGGAAGGGCTCGAGAGGTAGCGGTGTTGGTCAGCAAAAGGGTACGCTTCCAGATGGAGGTAGTGGCAGATCAGGGGGTAGATATGTGATTGTGGCCGAGGCGCTGGACGGGAGATTAGTGGCGCTGGTAAGTGTATACGGTCCCAACTGGGACGATGCGGGATTTGCGAGGAAGGTGTTTGGAGCCATTCCTGACTTGGACACACACGAGCTGATTGTGGGGGGGGGACTGGAACCTGGTGCAGGAGCCAAGGTTGGACAGATCACGGCCGCGCTCGCTGGTCCCATCAGGGGGGGCAAAGGCGCTAGCTGGGCTAATGGTGGAAATGGGAGGGGTGGACACTTGGAGGTTCCTACACCCAGGGGAACGGGAGTACTCGTTTTTCTCAGCAGTCCATAGGGTATACTCGCGTATTGACGTTTTTGTGGTGGGAAAGGCTTTGCTGGCTGGAGTCAAGGGGCCGGAATACTCTGCAATTCCTGTGTCAGATCACGCGCCACATTGGGTGGATATGGTGCTGGAGAAGTGGGTAGTGCAGAGGCCGGGGTGGAAACTGAATGTGGGGCTTTTGGGGAACCAAGTATTCTGTGAAAAAATTAAAGAGGTAAAAAGGTAATTAATGTAAGATTCAACTGTACGGGTGAGGTGTCAATGGCAGTCGTCTGGGAGGCTCTAAAGGCGGTAGTGAGGGGTGAGGTAATTTTGTTTAAGGCCAGGGTGGACAAAGAGGAGAGGTTGGAGTGGCAGAGGCTAATAGATGAGATGTTGGAGGCAGATAGGAGTTACGCGGAGGATGGGGACCCAGCGATGCTGGGAAAGAGGAAGGAACTACAGGCGAGCTTCGACCGACTATCCACCAGGAAGGCAGTGCGCCAACTGGGATGAGCGAGGGGAGCAGTTTATGAACATGGAGGTCAGCTCCGGAGGGAGGCAGCAGCAAGGGAAATTCTTCAGGTAAGGGATAGGGCCGGGAAGTTGGTGATGGCTCCGGAGCTGATTAACAAGGTTTTTGAGGAATTCTACAAGAGGTTGTACAGGTCAGAGCCACCCGAGGGAGACCGTGAGATGCTGGAATTTCTAGATGGGTTGGAGTACCCGAGGCTAGAGGAGGGGGACAGGGCTACATTAGAAGGAGCAATACTGGAGCAGGAGATAAAAGACGCGATTGGGAGGATGCAGTCGGGGAAGGTGGCAGGGCCGGATGGGTTTCCGGTGGAATATTATAAAAAATTTAAGGATAATTTGGCACCCCTGATGGTAGGGATGTTTGAAGAGGCAATAGGGAAGGGAGTGCTGGCGCAAACCTTGGGGCAGGCATCGATTTCACTTAAAAAGGATAAGGATCCGACGGAGTGTGGGTCATATAGGCCCATTTCACTTCTTAATGTAGACGCAAAGGTATTGGCGGGTAGGCTGGAGGGGTGCCTCCCGAAGATGATAGGTAAGGATCAGACAGGGTTCGTGAAAGGGAGACAGCTGTTTTTGAATATTAGGAGCGTTTTGAACGTCGTTATGGCACCGGCGGAAGGGAAGGAAACAGAGATGGTGGTGGCACTGGACGCCGAGAAGGCGTTTGATCGGGTGGAATGGGGGTACCTAATGGCAGTGCTGGAACGGTTTGGGATTGGACCAAGATTTGTGAACTGGGTAAAGTTATTATACAAGGAGCCGAAGGCAAGTGTCCGCACGAACAATATCAGCTCGCGATACTTTTCTCTCCACCCGTGGGATGAGGCAGGGATCTCCCATGTCCCCCCTGTTATTTGCGATTGAGCCGTCGGCCATCGCATTAAGAAGTTCGGGAGCATGGAAAGGAATAGTGAGGGGGGGGGATAGAACATAGGGTGTCCTTGTATGCCGACGACTTGCTGCTGTATGTGTCGGAGCCGAGTGCGTCGATAGGAGGAATATTGGAGTTGCTGCAGGTATTTGGGTCTTTCTCTGGGTACATGCTCTACCTGGACAAGAGTGAGTATTTCGTGGTGTCTCAACCGGGGGTGGGGGCAGGGGTGGGGGGGCTGCCATTCCGTAGGGCAGGGACTCACTTTAGGTAATTGGGGGTGCAGGTTGCCCGGGAGTAGGGAAGGCTTCGCAGATACAACATCACTAGTTTAGTGGGGAGAATGAAAGCCGACCTGGCGAGGTGGGGTGGTCTCCCTCTGTCACTGGCGGGTCAGGTACAGGTGGTTAAAATGAATGTGTTGCCGCGATTTCTGTTTATTTTTCAATGCCTACCGATTTTCCTGCCAAAGTCTTTTTTCAGGGAGATTGAGGGAAGGATTACCTTGTTTATATGGGGAGGGAAGGTGGCCAGAGTGAGGAAGGGGAAGGCAGGCAGGGGGTTTGGGTCTCCCGAACCTGATGTACTACTACTGGGCGGCGAATGTGGAGAAGGTGCGGAGCTGGGTCAGAGGGGTTGATTCCCAGTGGGTCAGAATGGAGGAGAGTTCATGCAGGGGGTCGGGGCTGAAGGCACTAGCAATGGCCCCGCTCCCATTAGCCCCGGGAAAATACTCAGGGAGTACGGTAATAGCTTCATTGAAAATCTGGAGGCAGTTTCGCCAACACTTCGGATTGGGGGCAGGGTCAAGGGAAATGCCGATCCGGGAGAACCACAGATTTGAGCCAGGGAGGTGGGACGGAAGCTTTCGGAAATGGGAAGAGAAGGGGATTAAGACTCTAAAAGATTTGTTTCTTCGGGGTCGATTTGCAGGATTGAGGGAGCTGGAAGTGAAGTATGGGCTGGAGCAGGGAGCAGTGTTTAGATATATGCAGGTTCGAGACTTTGCCAGGAAGGAGATACAGAGCTTTCTGGAGGAAACGGCCTCCACGTTGTTGGAGGAGGTACTGACGACAAGTGGACTGGAGAAGGGGACAGTGTCAGCGGTATACGGAGCTATGTTGGAAAAGGATAAGGCACCACTGGAGGGGATCAAAGCGAAGTGGGAGGAAGAGTTAGGAGAGGTTATAGAGGAGGGGGTCTGGTGTGAGGTGCTCCAGAGAGTGAATGCCTCCACCTCGTGTGCGAGGTTGGAGCTGATACAGCTGAAGGTGGTATATAGAGCGCACCTCACGAGGGCGAGGATGAGCCGATTCTTTGAAGGGGTAGAAGATGTGTGTGAGCGTTGTGTGTGTGTGTGTGAGGGGGGTGGGGGGGACCCGCTAATCACGTTCATATGTTTTGGTCCTGTCCAAAGCTTGGGGAGTACTGGAAGGAGGTGTTTAGGGTAATTTCCAAGGTGGTGCATGTGAAGCTGGACCCGGGTCCCTGGGAGGCCATATTCAGGGTGTCGGACCAGCCAGGGTTGGAAACGGGTGCGGAGGCAGATATCATAGCCTTTTCCTCATTGATCGCCTGAAGGTGGATCCTGCTGGGATGGAGAGCGGCCTCTCCACCCTGTGCCCTGGAGAGGGGACCTGTTGGAATACTTGACCCTTGAGAAGGTTAAGTTCGAACTGAGGGGAAGCTCGGAGGGTTTCTACAAGTCATGGGCACTATTTATTATGCACTTTCAAGAACGGGATAACATTGAACATTAGTTGGGGGGGGGGGAAGGATGGGAGGGATGCGGGGGGAGGGGGCTATGTATGTTGAAGATGGCTATTGTTAATCCCTGATTCCTTTTTTTTCTTTGTCATTTGTTTATGTTAAGATGCAGGCTGATGTCTGGGCATGGTGGGAGGATGGGATGGTTGTTACTGTTATGGGGTTTGAGATATTTGTTGTTGGTTATTGATTGTTGTTGGGTGTAAATTCGGGAGAAAAATTGTGAAAAAGGAGGAGAATAAAAATATTTTTTAAAAAACATGGCACTGATCACACCCTCTGACACTGTCACCAATGTAGTGCTATCCCGTATTGCCGCAGTGGTAAGGTGATGTCAAATTGGAGCAGTGCACGCGGTGCGGGGGTTCTGGGGGTGGGGGGGCTGGTGGGGGTTGTGTGCTGTCCGTGTCGATGACGATGACGATGCAAGTGGTAGTGTTCAGCGCTCCCCTCCCACGCGATGCGTGAACCTTGCGGACACCAACGCATCGCGTGCCCGCTGTCCTCGACGGTGCCGTCGTGCAGCCTCCTGGACATTACCAGCACCCGGGTCGTGTCTGTGTCCTGCACCCCACACCCCACCCTGCTGCACGCCTCCTCCTTCACCTCCTCCTCCTCATCCTCCTCCTCATCCTCCTCCTCATCCTCCTCCTCTTCATTAGTGTTAGCACCGCTGCCATCGGCTTCTCCCTCCGACTCCTCCACCAGGGCATCTCCCCTCTGCATCGCGATGTTGTGCAGCGCACAGCAGACCACAACAATGCGACCGGCCCTCTCGGGCCGGTACTGCAGGGCCCCTCCGGAGCGGTCCAGGCATCTGAATCTCATCTTCAGCAGGCCAAAGCACCGCTCCAACACACCCCTGGTTGCTGCATGGACCTCGTTGTATAGGGTCTCTGCGTTGGTCTGAGGCCTCCGTATCGGCATCATCAGCCATGACCACAATGGATAACCCCTGTCGCCCAGCAACCAGCCCCTCAGCCGGGGGGGAGGCATCCCTCGAACATTGCGGGGATGAACGACTGCGCAAGAATGTAGGCGTCATGCACACTCGCGGGGAACCTTGCGCACACGCGCATGATACTCATGTGGGGGTCGGAGACCACCTGGATATTCATGGAGTATGTGCCCTTCCTGTTGGTGAACACTTCCCTGTTGCCTGCAGGCGGGTGCATGGGGACGTGAACATCATCGATCAGTCCCTGGACCATCGGTATTCCGGCCACCTTGGCGAATCCACAGGCTCGTGCTTCCTGATGTGCTCGGTCCTCGGGGAATGTAATGTAACGGTCCGCGATGGCCAACAGGGCGTCAGTCACGTCCCGGTTGCTTCTGTGGACCGATGCCTGTGAGATCCCAGATAGGTCCCCGCTCGGAGCCTGGAAGGAACCGGTCGCGTAGAAGTTTAGGGTCACCGTCACCTTGATGGATACCGGTATAGCGTGTCCTCCTCCCGTTCCACGTGGGGCAAGGTGCGCCACGAGGTGGCAGATATGTGCGACCGTCTCCCTGCTGAATCGTAGTCTCCTCCTGCATGTGAGGTCCGGTAGGGATTCGAACGACATTCGGTCACGGTACACCCTAGGCTTTGATGGCCGCCTGTGGCGCCCTGGCTCCACCATCAGTGGCTCCTCCTCCTCCACCCCCCTATCCACTTTGACATCAGTGCCCGCAGCCTGTGCCTTCCTCAGCGTTTAGGGGTCAATGTTCCCCTCGGCATCCCCCTGAACATCCCGGCCATGAGGGCCTGCAGCCTGCGCGGTGACGACGGGTCACTCCGCGGCCATCCCCTCTGCTGCAGCAGCAGCCCCTGCATCTGTATTCACTGTGGGCTGTCGCTGCCGATGCTGCTGGATGGCCAGCTGCAGTGCAGCGGCTCCAACCACTGCGGTGAACATCGCCGTCTGGTTGGCGTACATGATGACCTACAGAAGGGTGGTGGGGGGCAGAGAAACGACATGTTACACGGAGGTTCTTCGACACCTCGGCAGCCGGCTGCCACGGGATACCTGTGTGCCCCGGTGGCCTGGTCGCGCTGCTGACACGCGGCCAGCCTAACCCCTGGTCACTGTCTGCGTCCAACGATCAGTTAACAACGTCCTCCTCACCGCTGCATCAGTGGGCTCTGCCCATCAGCTACACTGCAACCTGCGGGCGTGTCCTCATCACCGTCCTGCCATGGCAGGGCGGCTGACATGTGGCATCAACGGATGGACGACCCACCCCACTCACTCCCTCTCCCCCCTCCCACCTCCACTCCCTCCCAGCCCCCCCTCCCACCTCCACTCCCTCCCTCTGCCCCCTCCCACCACTCCATCCCTCTCCCCCTCCCACTCCACTCCCTTCCACCCCCCTTCCACCTCCACTCACTCCCTCTGCCCCCTCCCACAACTCCACTCCTCTCCCCCCTCCCACCTTCGCTCCCTCCCTCTCCCCCCTCCCTCCCATCCCCCTCCCACCTCACCCCCCCAACACACCCCCCCCCCCGTTGGCCGCAGCGTTTTCGGAGAAGCCTCCCCCAGTCTGAAGAGACTCCGGGACAGTCCGCTCACGTCCTCAGCAGCCAACGTCAGCCAGGACGACTGGCTCATTTTTTTTTTCATTTTTTTTTTAAATATTTACCCCACCTAACCATAGACTATTACAAAATATTCCCTCTTAACAAATATCCCCCCCCGCCCGACCCCCCGCGCACGCTGTCCCTCCCCCCCTCCCCCCCCAAAAACAAACAAAGCAACAATTAACATCAAACATGAACTGCGAACAAATTTGCCCGCATTACAACCTTAAATGACCCACCACACCCGTTGTTGCCACCCCCCCCCCCCCGGGTTGCTGCTGCTGCGACCTCTGCACCCTATCTTTGAGCCAAAAAGTCGAGGAAAGGCTGCCACCGCCTGAAGAACCCTTGTACCGACCCTCTCAGGGCGAATTTGACCCTTTCCAACTGGATAAAGCTTGCCATGTCATTAATCCACGTTTCCACGCTTGGAGGCCTCGCGTCCTTCCACTGTATCAGTATCCTTCTTCGCGCAACTAGGGACGCAAAGGCCAGTACTCCGGCCTCTCTCGCCTCCTGTACCCCCGGCTCCACCCCAACCCCAAAGATCGCTAGTCCCCATCCTGGTTTGACCCTGGATCCCACCACCCTCGACACCGTCCTTGCCACCCCCTTCCAGAACTCCTCCAGTGCCGGACATGCCCAAAACATATGGACATGGTTCGCTGGACTTCCCGAACACCTGACCTCACCCCCAAAGAACCGACTCATCCTTGTCCCCGTCATATGGGCTCAATGTAGCACCTTAAATTGAATGAGGCTAAGCCTCGCACACGAGGAGGAAGAATTAACCCTCTCCAGGGCATCAGCCCATGTCCCATCCTCTATCTGTTCTCCCAGCTCCCCCTCCCACTTGGCTTTCAGCTCCTCTACTGATGCCTCCTCAGCCTCCTGCATTACTTTGTATATGTCCGATATCCTCCCCCCTCCGACCCAGACCCCCGAGAGCACCCTATCGCTCGCCCCCCTGCTGGGGAGCAAGGGAAACCCTTCCACCTGGCGTCTAGCAAATGCCTTCACCTGCAAATGTCTAAACACGTTTCCCGGGGGGAGCCCGAATTTCTCCTCCAGCTCTCTCAGGCTCGCAAACCTCCCATCTACAAACAGATCCTTCAGCTGCCTGATGCCCACCCTGTGCCAGCTCTGGAATCCCCCGTCCATGTTCCCCGGGATGAATCTATGGTTCCCTCTTAACGGTGCCTCCATCAGACCTCCCACTTCCCCCCTGTGTCGCCTCCACTGCCCCCAGATCTTGAGGGTGGCCGCCACCACCGGGCTCGTGGTGTACCTCGTGGGAGGGAGCGGCCATGGCGCCGTTACTAGGGCCCCCAGGCTTATGTTGCCACAGGACGCCCTAGGACGACTGGCTCATGACTAAAAAAACTAGGGTCATGCCGTCGGGACTTTGGCCCATCCGGGCCGGAGAATAGAGGGGGTACCGGAGAATCACCATTTTGGGTGCCTCAAGCGATTCTCCGGCTTGCGCCACGATGAACCAGACGGGACCGATTTCGCCTGTTGGGAGAATCGCGGTGAAAAAGTGGCGCGGCCTCGGAGAATCGCGCCCTGTATCCGCTGGTTCTAGATTTCCCAATCAGGGAAAATATTCTCCCTGCATTTTGTGTGTCCAGCCATGTTAGAATTTTATACATTTCAATCAGATCTCCTCTCATTCTTATCATCTCTGGTAAATACAGGCCCAGTTGAACCAATCTCTCCTCATAGGACAGTCCCGCCAATCCTGGTGTCAGCCTAGTGAACCTCCGCTGCTCTCCCTCTATAGCAAGTATATATTTTCTTAGATAAGGAGACAAAAACTGCACACAATACCCCTGGTGTGGTCTCACCAAGGCCCTGCATAACTGCAGTAAGACATTCCTACTTCAGCACGGTAGCATTATGGATAGCACTGTGGCTTCACAGCGCCAGAGTCCCAGGTTCGATTCCCTGCTGGGTCACTGTCTGTGCAGATTCTGCACGTTCTCCCCGTGTCTGAGTGGGTTTCCTCCGGGTGCTCCGGTTTCCTCCCACAGTCCAAAGATGTGCAAGTTAGGTGGATTGGCCATGATGTAGCCACCTAAGATGGACACTGGGCTACCAAAATGGAGAACTGCTAAGGCTGCAGGGTGAAAACAGTCTTAGTAAGGACAAGCAGTTCGCAGAAGGCTAATTAGCATTCTGCACGTACAAAACCAGTTTATGGCCAGGTGCAGGATCTCAGCTTAAGGTGTAAATGGCAACAACGATTTGCATAGTAATGAGGTGATCCAGATCTAGGCCCACACAATAGAAACATTTGGGTTTGAATGGATACTTTGAGTGGACACCCAGACGAAACGGCACCAGAAGTATCCATCACAAAGAACCCCAGAGACCGCCCTACCCATCGAGAAGAGGCCCTCAGATTGGGGGGTTTGGAAAATATCGATTGAGAGAAGACCCAATCGATATACAGCAGGTAGAGACCGCCCCGAAGAGGCACGGACTTTAGAGGGGGGACCTATAAAAGTAGACCCCACACATGGTCCGTTCTGTTGACTCCGGCCCAGATCTGCTGTTTTGCTCCGGCTCTGTTGCATCCTGACTCCGACCCCAGCCTCCAGATCCTGTCTTTCATCACCAGCCGTTGAGCACCAGCCATCATTCAGTAAGTGCCAAAACGACGCTCGCTACGTGACCCGGCATTGCTTATACTCTAGTCGACTATTAGTGAACAGAAGGTGCAGTCCAGAAAGGAACAAAGGCCTTATCCCCTGACCTTGCTGGTTCCTACTTAGATAAGTATTTAGTCATTTAATAGTAGAAATAAGTATTAGTCTTTAGCGTATGCATGTATATTTATTATATTGGTTATAATAAATATTAATCGTTTGAACTTACAGTTTTATTACTTTGAACCTGACCTTGATATACTTGTGAGGTGTCTAAATACGGCACCTGGCGACTCCGAGCAGAATTACACACACAGAGCTGTAGTAGTGTTAAGCACACGGCCTTTAAACGGAGACGTGTTAATACACTCCAATAAACGCGTAATACACTCAAGTAAAACGTGCAAGAATGATAAATTGCCCTTTGTGTCCAAAACGGTTGGGAGAGGCTATTGGGTTATTAGGTTACAGGGACAGGGTGGAAGTGAGGGCTTAAAATGGGACAGTGCTGACTCGATGGGCCAAATGGCCTCCTTCTGCACTGTATGTTCTATGAAATCAAATCCTCTTGCAATGAATGCTGACAAATCATTTGCCTTCCTAATTGTTGGCTGCACTTTCATTGACAAGGACACCCAGATTCCTTTGTACATCCACACTTCGGTGCAGACCCAGCCTGGACTGATGGGGAGCCTTACTCATCTGTATAGGTTCATTCCCTCACCTCTTCTCTCCCCCTCACATCGTAAACCAGCTGCTGCTGTCAATGTTAACCTTCAAAAGGGAATTGGACAAATAATTAAAGGCAAGGATTATTATCGGAAGAAAAAAGAAAAATATCACCAGGAGCTGATTTGGCATTGGGAGGTAAAAGTAATTTTAGAAGTAGCTGGCCGCTGCAATGGGAGGTCATTTATTTCTGGGTGAACAAATGAAAAAGTGGTCAAAGCATTTCTTCCACAAAGTCTGTTTCTCCGGCGTCTGAGGACAATGGTGCAACGCCGCCCTCTGCTGGCCAGTGAACAAGTGGATGCGTGAATGAAAATGACAAAGGTGAATCACAGAAGGCTAGTAAGCAGGCGGGAAGCACAGTGACACAGTGGTCAGCCCTGCTGCCTCACGGCGCCAAGGACCCGGTTTGATCCCGGCCCGGGTCACTGAACATTGGAGTTTCTACATTGTCATCGTGAATAGAGGTTTATAAGATGATGAGGGGGGATAGATAGAGTTGATGTTCAGAGACTATTTCCTCGGGTGGATGTAGCTATTACAAGGAGGCATAACTATAAGGTTCAGGGTGGGAGATATAGGAGGGATGTCTGAGGTAGGTTCTTTACTCAGAGAGTGGTTAGGGTGTGGAATGGACTGCCTGCTCTAATAGTGGAGTCGGACACTTTAGGAACTTTCAAGCGATTTTTGGATAGGCACATGGAGCACACCAGAATGACAGGGAGCGGGATAGCTTGATCTTGCTTTCGGACAATGCTTGGTGCAACATGGAGGGCCGAAGGGATGTTTCCTCTTGTGGGACAGTCTAGAACTAGAGATCTCTGTTTTAAGGGATTGCTCATTTAAAACAGAGATTAGGCGAATTCTTTTCTCTAAGGACCATGAGCCTTTGAAAAACTTGCTCAAAAGATGGCGGAAGCGGAGTCTTTGAATAATTTTATTCAAGAATGTTTATTAAGGTTTTGCATTTTAACAAACAACACAAATTTACAAAAATAATACATCGCCATGGGCAAGGACCAGCATGCATGAGGGGGGCAGGATAACAACAATGTGACTGGCTCAATACAATCATTAGACATAGCTAAATGCCTCTATCGCCCCACCAGAGACCAAGGGAGAAAGAGGATGAAGCCGTGAAAACCTGATGAAATAGCACCGCTCAGCTCGCAATTACCATGAGAGCTCAGAATAGATTTTCTCTGCCATGCACGGACGTGCACCAATATATATCTCCCTCAACTCTAGCAGTAATGACACACCACAGCCTCCTCTCCTCGGATACCAAACCCCTCTACACCCATGCAGGAACCAATCACGCGTTCTGCAGGTTACCACCCCTCGAGTGAAGAACTTTCTCCTCATCTCAGTCCTAAATGATCTACCCCGCATCCTGAGACTGTATCCGCTGGTTCTAGATTCCCCAACCAGGGAAAATATTCTCCCTGCATCTAGTCTGTCCAGTCTTGTTAGAATTTTATACTTTTCAATCGGATCTCCTGTCATTCTTCTCATCTCCAGGAAATGCAGGCCTAATTGAACCAAACTCTTATGAAAAGTAACGAACAAAGAAAATATGTGCCAACTCCAGTTGGGCAGCATGCTAGCATTCTGGATAGCATAATTGCTTCACAGCTCCAGGGTCCCAGATTGGATTCCGGCTTGGGTCACTGCCTGTGCGGACTCTGCACATCCTCCCCGTGTGTGCGTGGGTTTCCTCCGGCTGCTCCGGTTTCCTCCCACAGTCCAAAGATGTGCAGGTTAGGTGGATTGGCTATGATAAATGACCCTTAGTGTCCAAAATTGCCCTTAGTGTCCAAAATTGCCCTTAGTGTTGGGTGGGGTTACAGGGTTATGGGGATAGGGTGGAGGTGTTGACCTTGGGTGGGGTGCTCTTTCCGAGAGCTGGTGCGGACTTGATGGGCCGAGTGGCCTACTTCTACACTGTGGATTCTGTGATAATCTAAAGGGGAGTTACGTTTGCCACACAACACAATACCCTGTCTCAGGCCCAGTACAGAAGCAGCATCATTCCATACATTTGTACAGAGAAGACCGGCATCAACTTGTTCAGATTATGACCAAACCTTCAGGTCACTGTCTGTGTGGGGTTCTCCCCGCGTCTGCATGGGTCTCACCCTTATAACCCAAAGAGATGTGCAGGTTAGGTGAATTGGCCATGCTAAATTGCCCCTTCATTGGAAAAAAAGAATTGGGCACTCTAAATTTATTTTTAAAAGTAATGAACCTACTCGACCCCAGGACACATAACCTACCCAGCCCATCAAAGGAAAAAGGCCCAGATTCTTAAGTTCAAAACAACAAAAGGAGCCAAAATAAAAACCCGATCGGTTAGCTCTAACTGGGGGGCTATTCTCAATCCCAGTGAGGACTTAACTAACCCTGGCACCCAACTCCAACCCAACCATCCACCCATCAACCCACCCTGACTCCACTAATCTTCATTATAAACGGGGTAAGGGAGTGACAAAAACCATCACCCTCCCATAACCACAAGGGTTATGACAATGACAGAAAGGAGTAAAATTGTGCACAGACCACATTTCACAAAATCAACTCAATCTAATTTTTACAAACAGAAGATAACAGATGACACCCGCCTCGTGCTCACACACCCTTGCAGGAGAAAAAAAACAACAATAAGTAATCAACAGCATAATCGCAAGGGAGTAACGTCCACGATTATAGAAGAATTGCAGTACAATAACAGCATCTATGTTGCTTGTGAAGGCCAAAGCCAAGACGGGGTCATTGAACACTCCTCAGGATCTCGCAAAGATTCCAACAAACAAAGCACTTTCACTTCCACCATGCTGCCGCTCTGTCAGCCAAACCACTCTGGGCCCCAGCCGGGGGGATGGCTCAACAAACGGCCACCGCCAACCCCTCAGACAAGCACCAAGAATGGAACAGCACAAGGCTAGTGGTCAGCGGGCCCAAATTGCCCCAGGCCTCTCAAATCAAATACTCTGTGCTTCTTGAAGCCTGATGCAGCCAGCCTCCAAATCAAGACGACTAAAGCATGGCAACCACTTTTCATACTTTTAAAACATTTTTAGAGAACCCCATTCATTTTTTCCAATTAAGGGACAATTTAGCGTGTTCAATCCACCTACCTTGCACATCTTTGGGTTGTGGGGGACGAGACCCACGGGGAGTATGTGCAAACTCCACACGGACAGTGACCCAGAACCGGGATTGAACCTGGGACCTCAGCGCCGTGAGACTGCAGTGCTACCACTGCGCCGCCCACTTTTCATTCTCAATCGGGAACTCGCCTCCCACTTCTTGACAGGGATCAGGCTCACGGACACACCTTGTCCAGCCTCTGCCTCCCAAACCTGTCAGGATAGGCAACATGCCATACAACAGGATCTTTTTAAAAATAAATTTAGAGTACCCAATTCTTTTTTTCCAATTAGGGGGCAATTCAGTGTGGCCAATCCACCTAAGTTGACATCTTTAGATTGTGAGGGTGAGACTTGGGGAGAATGTGCAAACTCCACATGGACAGAGACCCAAGGCCAGGATGGAACCCGGGTCCTCAGTGCCGTGAGGCAGCAGTGCTTTCTTTTTTTTTAAATTTAGAGTACCCAATTAATTTTTTCTAATTAAGGTACAATTTAGCGTGGCCAATCCACCTATCCTGCGCATCTTTGGGTTGTGGGGCGAGACCCACGCAAACACAGGGAGAATGTGCAAACTCCAGACGGACAGTGACCCAGAGCCGGGATCGAAACTGGGACCTCAGCGCCGTGAGGCAGCAGGGCTAATCCACTGTGTCACCATGCTGCCCTATATAATAGGATTTTTACGACTCAAAGGGAACATGCCCTTTCGAATTCAAGCAGTCTCATGCACCTCCACCATTCTCCCAAGGATAACTCGCAAATCTTCAAACTGAGCTCTAAAGACCTGAAATACAGTCAAGATCCTCATCCAGAAAAACATACTCAATAGCGGCACTCATTCGGAAGCACACAGAGCGAAAGTCTGTTCACCGGCAACAATGCCACTGCAGTCTGGGTCCCCCCCCCCCCCCCCCCCCGCCCAGCCCTACCTGACTGCCACAATCAAATGAGGATTCCTACAAATTATCACAGTTCCTCTTCGCAAAAATACCAATCAGGATGCCCAACGCAAGACATATATCCCTGGAAAAGTTAAACATGAGTGCAGCACGGTAGTAAAATGGTTAGCACTGTTGCCTCACAGCTCCAGGGTCCCAGGTTCGATTCCCGGCTAGGTCACTCTCTGTGCGAAGTGTGCACATTCTCCCCCTGTCTGCATGAGTTTCCTCCGGGTGCTCCGGTTTCCTCACACAGTCCAAAGATGTGCGGGTTAGGTGGATTGGCCATGCTGAATTGCCCTTAGTGTCCAAATGTTAAGTAGGGGTTACGGGGATAGGATAGATATGCGGGCTTCAGTAGGGTGCTCTTTCCAAAGGCCAGTGCAGATGGGCGGCAAAACCAGGACAATGTGAACTAGGACAAAATAAAGGATTGCAAGATAAGCAGCAGAAAAATAGTCAACTCCTTAACTTTGCAACAATCACATGAGACTCCGAGTTTGAATATTTTCAAGGCAAAGGTGGATAGATTCTTGGCAAAGATGGATAAATAAGGAGGATGCAAACTACGAGCAGAACTATTGTCCGGTGACAATGGGAGGGAGCAAAATAACGGACTTAGGCAATTACTGGGTGGGAAAAATACATAACTGCAGCAAAGATGACTCTAAAAATAGTTCAGCGTCGTATTGGTTACTCGGTGAATAGCAGTTCTATTTTTGATTTGTAAATCAGGGGAGAGCGCGAACGCAGTCCCCCACTACCACAAATTTTGCAGTCGAGTATCCCGCATTTGGGGACATCGCAGGCGTCAGCACACCCGAAGTGCAATGGGCTAGCCTCGTCCTGGGCGAACCACCTTCTTGATCATGGTTTCACCCCTGCCAGGTAAGTATGCTTAAAAACGCTCACAGCCTCCAAGCCCACACCACACATCACATCTTACACTCACACTTACTGCATTTACACCACCAAACTATTGCTTTAATTACAATTTCTCTCACCAGGAAAGCCGGAACTTCTGTATTATTTTGTCAAATGTTGGAATGTTCCTCTCTAGTAGGACAACCATTGCTAAAAAGACCGCTAAGCTCATTTGCATATTGTCCTTAAAAGGAAGTGAACCGCCCCTTAACGTCCCTGTCCGTCAAACTGAGGGACCGTTTTTGGAATTAAAACCTGTGCCGAGTTTTGTTCAGCAAAGAAAGAATTAATTTTTCTGAAACTGGGAGAGACAGAAAAATTGAGTAGGGTATTTTTAGAGTCACAAGGATGATTGTTTTTAGAGACATGAGGAGATTATTGAGATAGAATCTGAGGAGGACTTTTTTGAGGCTTCAGGTTAATGTTAATGTCGATACAACGCCAGCACACACACACCCAACACACACACAGCGCCGAGGATTATATCATTTTGAGTGGTATTGGCAGAGTGGGTAATCAGACGCCTTTCCCCACGGTGGAAATTTAATTACTTGAAGTCATACATTTTATGTGCAGAGGCATGGTGGCGCAGTGGTTGGCACTGCGGCCTCACAGCGTTGAGAACCAGGGTTTAATCCCGGCCCTGGGTCACTGACCATGTGAATTCGCACATTCTCCCCGTGTCTGCGTGGGTCTCACCCCCACAATCCAAAGATGGGCAAAGTGGATTGGCCACGCTAAACTGCCCCTTAATTGAAAAAAATAGAATTAGGCAGCAGGGTAGCATGGTGGTTAGCATAAATGCTTCACAGTTCCAGGGTCCCAGGTTCGATTCCCGGCTGGGTCACTGTCTGTGTGGAGTCTGCACGTCCTCCCCCTGTGTGCGTGGGTTTCCTCCGGGTGCTCCGGTTTCCTCCCACAGTCCAAAGATGTGCGGGTTAGGTGGATTGGCCATGCTAAATTGCCCGTAGTGTCCTAATTAAAAAGTAAGGTTAAGGGGGGGTTGTTGGGTTACGGGTATAGGGTGGATACGTGGGTTTGAGTAGGGTGATCATGGCTCGGCACAACATTGAGGGCCGAAGGGCCTGTTCTGTGCTGTACTGTTCTATGTTCTATGTTGTACTCTACATATATATTCAAAACAAATAATAATGTATGAGAAGCAAAGTTTTGAGGATATGTGTGAGTCAGGTTTTTTACACAGAGAGTAGTGAGTGTGGAACCTGCTGTCCGGGGAGGTGGGGGAAGCAGATATGATAGTGATGTTCAAGAGGCATCCTTGGTAGGAGTAATCTATAGGTCCTCACACTGTAGTTTTACAGTAGAACACAGTATAAACCAGGAAATACAGGGGCTTGCATGAAAGGTACGGCAATAATAATGGGTGCTTTTAATGTGTACATCGACCGGAGGAATCAAATTGGTAAAGGTAGCCTGGAGGCAGAGTTCATTGAATGTATGAGAGTTTTTTTCTTGGAACAGTATATTAGGAACCAACCAGGAGCAGGATACTCTGGTTTGGTTTTTAGGATTATGGGCAGGTTATTAAGAAGAATCTGAGAAGGTTTGTTTTGGGGCTTCAGGTTAATGTTCATGGGGACACACCCCCTGCACACACACACATATACACACCATACACAAGGGTACACACATCCCGAAACACACAACCCCAACCCGCGTACACACACCCGACACATCTACACACCCTCTCAGAGACACCCCCCAACACACACACACACTCACCTGACACGCACACCTCCAGCACACACCCCTGACAAACACACCCCGACACATACAATCACCCTGACACACATACATACAAGACACACATTTGTTTTTCTTAATAAATTTAGAGTACCCAATTCATTTTTTCCAATTAAGGAAACTTTAGTGTGGCCAATACACCTACCCTGCACATCTTTTGGGTTGTGGGGTGAGACCCAAGTAGACACAGGGAGAACATGCAAACTCCACATGGACAGTGACCCAGGGCCGGGATAGAACCTGGCACCTTGGCGCTGTGAGGCAGCAGTGCCACTGCACCACCGAGCCGCCCACCTGACATGCCGACACACTCAACACACATACATACCCCCCACATACATCCCAACTCACACACACACACATACGCACCCAATACATACATCTCCACGACACACACCCCTGACACACACATACCCACACCCCCAGCACACACACACTCCCTCCACATGCAAACCAACACACACTCACGGTATATACACACACACACAGACATCCAATGCAGAAGCACAGACCAGCACGCACTCCCCGACTCATACAACTCCCCAAACGCATCCCACAACACACACACCCAACATGCACACACACCTCAACACACACATACTCCGGAACACACACTCCCAATGCGCACACACACACCCAACAACACACACACCCCTGACACACATAATCACCCCGACACACGCACACACCGCTGTCACACATATATATGCATTGCAACACATACACTCCCGCTGTACCATCTGGGGATTCACCTAGACATAGTGGTAGGGCCCGTAAGGCAAGGAAGTTGGACACATAGTAAGTTGGCACGGGTGCATGGCACAGTTTAGTTGTAGGGGCTAGGCCATCTGTATGTAACATTCACCATTAAACTCACTATTGCACCTAACTTGTAAGACTCTGTGCTATGTCCGTTGCCACGGGGCTCCTGATGGTGGCCGAGTGTCGCTGGGGTTGACGAGCGGTTAAACTTCGGTGCTGGGTGTGCAGTCCCATCTCCCCCCCCCCCCCCCCCCCAGTCGGACACCGTAGTCCTCGACACTCCGACACCAGCTACCCCACACGGGCACGTGATGGAGTGTCCCTGACCAACGCAGCGACCACCGAGATGGATGGTTCAGCTATTGCCATGAGCCAGATTATGTCTAACGATTCTGAGCTCACAGCTCATCGCAGATGAGCTATCATCATTCAACATGGCACTGATCGGGACTTCCGGTGGCGTGGGTGCGCAGGGGAGCCGCAGCGCGAAGAGCTCCCGCCGGTGGCCGCAAGTCGCGGCGTTTTCGGGGATTTCCCCGAACTTGAACGCACCTCCCGACTATCGTCGGCCTTTGGGGCCGTCACGATCAGCCAGCGGGGCCGGTTTAAAAGCCGGTGAAGAACCCCGCGCGGCTGTTGGGCGGCGGGGGCTGAGGCGCTGGACTCAGCACGGCGTTGGGGCCAGAGCAGCGGGGGCGGAGCTACGAGGAGGCCAAGGAGGCAGGCCCGAGTCCAAGGCACCATGTAAGTGGGGTGTCTCACATCGGATGGCTCCCACCTAGGAGGAAGAAAGAAGGCTGAATCCTGGTCCCAGGGGAGTTCTGGATGAGTACAGGGAAGTTCTGGATGAGTACAGAGCAGAAAGAAAGAAAGCTGGAAGATTTAAAGAAATTTAAAGAAGTTTGGTGAAGTTTTTTTTTCCTCTCCTTTTCTTTTAAAAAAAGAATAATTCAGATTGATGAAGGACTGACGTGTGGAGGGAGAGAGAGGAGAAGAGAAAGAAAGTAAAAAAACAATAAGCCTCTAAAGGACGCAAACAGCAGCGTCAAAGAAAGGAGGAAACGCGGGGTTGCCGCTGAAGGAGAAGACGAATAAAAGTGGTGAGAGGATGGCGGAAGCCGAACTGCAAGGCAGGGCCGCACTATTTACGGTGGAGAAGATGACCGAGGTGATGGCGGTGGAGCTGGAAAAACAGTTTGCGAGGCACATGGAGGCCTGGAAAAATGAGACAGCGGTCGCATTGAAGTTGCTGGTGGAGGAGGCAATCGCCCCCATAATTGCCCCAATGAAGGTGGCGGTGGCAAAGGCATTGGCCGAGGTGAGAGAGCAGGGTGAGAAGATGAAAGAAGTGGAGGAAGCCATGTCACGGCACAGCGACCAGCTCACCTCGATGGGAGATGAGTTGCGGAGGGCTGTGGAGATTAATAGAGGTCTCCGAGCAAAGCTGGAAGACTTGGAAAATCGTTCAAGGCGGCATAATTTGAGAATTGTGGGTTGCCTGAAGGGACAGAGGGCCCAAGGCCAACATAGTACTTCGCTAAGAAGTTGGCGGAGCTGATGGGGGAGGGTGAGAGCTCCTCCCAGTACGAGCTAGACCGATCCCATCAGTCATTAAGGCCAAAGCCCAAAGTGAACGAGGCGCCAAGGGCAGTAATTATCTGCTTCCATAAGTTTTGCATGAAGGAGAAGGTGTTAAACTGGGCAAAGCAGAAGCGGGAGATACTATGGGATGGTACTACGGTCCGGATCTACCAGGACTTGACGGTGGAGTTGGCAAAAAGATGAGCGGCGTTTGGGCGAGTGAAGGCGACGTCGTATAAGAAGGGGGTACGATTTGGTATGGTATACCCAGCGAGGTTGAGTGTAACGTATAACGGCAAAGACTTTTATTTTGAGACAGCGGATGCGGCTGAGGCGTTCGTGAAGGCAGAAGGCTTGGGACAGACATGAAGAGCGGAGCTGGAAGAGAGACTGTGGACTGTGTTTGAACAGCCGGAAAATGTATAACTGTTATAACTTTCTTTTTACGGATTTGTATTGTAATCTACTTCTCTTTGCATTGTTATAGAGTTTAAGTTAATGGTGGGTTGATGGGCGCTCTGTGTTGCGACAGTTAAATGTTATGTTAGTGAATTGAATGGGTTGGATTGTTGGGTTTGTTTTTTTGTTCTCTGGGACTGGGTGGAAGGGGATATGACTTGGTGGGGGGAGCCACCCGCACTAGCTAGCTAAAGTCAGCTAGTGAACGGAGGTGAGAGGAGAGGAGGGCTGCGGACATTGGAGCCTGGATAGCAGGTGTCAATGGGCCTACGAGGCGAGCGAGAGGGGGGAGGGTTGGATGCTGGGGGATGATGTTTCAGGGGGAAAGGTAGGGGGGGTTTTTGGTCGGGGGGAAGGGGTTCGATGTTAACAATGGACAGGGGCGGGTCAGGCTTATGGGGCAGGGCCCGGCAGTGTGTTGATGGTGGATAAGAAAGGTGGGAGGGGCAGCAGGGTAGCATGGTGGTTAGCATAAATGCTTCACAGCTCCAGGGTCCCAGGTTCGATTCCCGGCTGGGTCACTGTCTGTGTGGAGTCTGCACGTCCTCCCCCTGTGTGCGTGGGTTTCCTCCGGGTGCTCCGGTTTCCTCCCACAGTCCAAAGATGTGCGGGTTAGGTGGATTGGCCATGCTAAATTGCCCGTAGTGTCCCAATGAAAGTAAGGTTAAGGGGGATGTTGTTGTGTTACGGGTATAGGGTGGATACGTGGGTTTGAGTAGGGTGATCATGGCTCGGCACAACATTGAGGGCCGAAGGGCCTGTTCTGTGCTGTACTGTTCTATGTTCTATGAGGGGTGAGAGAGCCCCAGTAAAGATAGTTACATGGAATGTGAGAGGGCTAGGAGGTCCAGTCAAGAGGTCCAGGGTGCTTGCGCATCTTAAAAGTCTGAAAACCGATGTGGCAATGCTGCAGGAGACTCACTTGAGGGTGAAGGACCAGGTGAGACTTAAAAAGGGTTGGGTTAGCCAAGTGTTTCACTCTGGATTTGATGGAAGGGCTCGAGGGGTAGCAGTGTTGGTCAGCAAAAGGGTACGCTTCCAGATGGAGAAGGTAGTGGCAGATCAGGGGGGTAGATATGTGATTGTGGCCGAGGCGCTGGACGGGAGATTAGTGGCGCTGGTAAGTGTATACGGTCCCAACTGGGACGATGCGGGATTTGCGAGGAAGGTGTTTGGGGCCATCCCCGACTTGGACACACACAAACTGATTGTGGGGGGGGGGGACTGGAACCTGGTGCAGGGGCCAAGGTTGGACAGATCACGGCCGCGCTCGCTGGTCCCATCAGGGGGGGGGCAAAGGCGCTAGCTGGGCTAATGGTGGAAATGGGAGGGGTGGACCCTTGGAGGTTCCTACACCCAGGGGAACGGGAGTACTCATTTTTCTCAACAGCCCATAGGGGTATACTCGCGGATTGACGTTTTTGTGGTGGGAAAGGCTTTGCTGGCTGGAGTCAAGGGGTCGGAATACTCTGCAATTGCTGTGTCAGATCACGCGCCACATTGGGTGGATATGGTGCTGGAGAAGGGGGTAGTGCAGAGGCCGGGGTGGAAACTGAATGTGGGGCTTTTGGGGAACCAAGTATTCTGTGAAAAAATTAAAGAGGTAAAAAGGTAATTAATGTAAGATTCAACTGTACGGGTGAGGTGTCAATGGCAGTCGTCTGGGAGGCTCTAAAGGCGGTAGTGAGGGTGAGGTAATTTTGTTTAAGGCCAGGGTGGACAAAGAGGAGAGGTTGGAGTGGCAGAGGCTAATAGATGAGATGTTGGAGGCAGATAGGAGTTATGCGGAGGATGGGGACGCAGCGATGCTGGGAAAAAGGAAGGAACTACAGGCGAGCTTCGACCGACTATCCACCAGGAAGGCAGTGCGCCAACTGAGATGAGCGAGGGGAGCAGTTTATGAACATGGAGGTCAGCTCCGGAGGGAGGCAGCAGCAAGGGAAATTCTTCAGGTAAGGGATAGGGCCGGGAAGTTGGTGGTGGCTCCGGAGCTGATTAACAAGGTTTTTGAGGAATTCTACAAGAGGTTGTACAGGTCAGAGCCACCCGGGGGAGACCGTGAGATGCTGGAATTTCTAGATGGGTTGGAGTACCCGAGGCTAGGGGAGGGGGACAGGGCTACATTAGAAGGAGCAATACTGGAGCAGGAGATAAAAGACGCGATTGGGAGGATGCAGTCGGGGAAGGTGGCAGGGCCGGATGGGTTTCCGGTGGAATATTATAAAAAATTTAAGGATAAGTTGGCACCCCTGATGGTAGGGATGTTTGAAGAGGCGATAGGGAAGGGAGTGCTGCCACAAACCTTGGGGCAGGCATCGATTTCACTGTTGCTTAAAAAGGATAAGGATCCGACGGAGTGTGGGTCGTGTAGGCCCATTTCACTTCTTAATGTAGACGCAAAGGTATTGGCGGGTAGGCTGGAGGGGTGCCTCCCGAAGATGATAGGTGAGGATCAGACAGGGTTCGTGAAAGGGAGACAGCTGTTTTTGAATATTAGGAGCGTTTTGAACGTCATTATGGCACCGGCGGAAGGGAAGGAAACAGAGATGGTGGTGGCACTGGACGCCGAGAAGGCGTTTGATCGGGTGGAATGGGGGTACCTAATGGCAGTGCTGAAACGGTTTGGGATTGGACCAAGATTTGTGAACTGGGTAAAGTTATTATACAAGGAGCCGAAGGCAAGTGTCCGCACGAACAATATCAGCTCGCGATACTTTTCTCTCCACCCGTGGGATGAGGCAGGGATCTCCCATGTCCCCCCTGCTATTTGCGATTGAGCCGTCGGCCATCGCATTAAGAAGTTCGGGAGCATGGAAAGGAATAGTGAGGGGGGGGGGGGGATAGAGCATAGGGTGTCCTTGTATGCCGACGACTTGCTGCTGTTTGTGTCGGAGCCGAGTGCGTCGATAGGAGGAATATTGGAGTTGCTGCAGGTATTTGGGTCTTTCTCTGGGTACATGCTCTACCTGGACAAGAGTGAGTATTTCGTGGTGTCTCAACCGGGGGTGGGGGCAGGGGTGGGGGGGCTGCCATTCCGTAGGGCAGGGACTCACTTTAGGTAATTGGGGGTGCAGGTTGCCCGGGAGTAGGGAAGGCTTCGCAGATACAACATCACTAGTTTGGTGGGGAGAGTGAAAGCCGACCTGGTGAGGTGGGGTGGTCTCCCTCTGTCACTGGCGGGTCAGGTACAGGTGGTTAAAATGAATGTGTTGCCGCGATTTCTGTTTATTTTTCAATGCCTACCGATTTTCCTGCCAAAGTCTTTTTTCAGGGAGATTGAGGGAAGGATTACCTTGTTTATATGGGGAGGGAAGGTGGCCAGAGTGAGGAAGGGGAAGGCAGGTAGGGGGTTTGGGTCTCCCGAACCTGATGTACTACTACTGGGCGGCGAATGTGGAGAAGGTGCGGAGCTGGGTCATAGGGGTTGATTCCCAGTGGGTCAGAATGGAGGAGAGTTCATGCAGGGGGTCGGGGTTGAAGGCACTAGCAATGGCCCCGTTCCCGTTAGCCCCGGGGAAATACTCAGGGAGTACGGTAATAGCTTCATTGAAAATCTGGAGGCAGTTTCGCCAACACTTCGGGTTGGGGGCAGGGTCAAGGGAAATGCCGATCCGGGAGAACCACAGATTTGAGCCAGGGAGGTGGGACGGAAGCTTTCGGAAATGGGAAGAGAAGGGGATTAAGACTCTAAAAGATTTGTTTCTTCGGGGTCGATTTGCAGGATTGAGGGAGCTGGAAGTGAAGTATGGGCTGGAGCAGGGAGCAGTGTTTAGATATATGCAGGTTCGGGACTTTGCCAGGAAGGAGATACAGAGCTTTCTGGAGGAAACGGCCTCCACGTTGTTGGAGGAGGTACTGACGACAAGTGGACTGGAGAAGGGGACAGTGTCAGCGGTATACGGAGCTATGTTGGAAAAGGATAAGGCACCACTGGAGGGGATCAAAGCGAAGTGGGAGGAAGAGTTAGGAGAGGTTATAGAGGAGGGGGTCTGGTGTGAGGTGCTCCAGAGAGTGAATGCCTCCACCTCGTGTGCGAGGTTGGAGCTGATACAGCTGAAGGTGGTATATAGAGCGCACCTCACGAGGGCGAGGATGAGCCGATTCTTTGAAAGGGTAGAAGATGTGTGTGAGCGTTGTGTGTGTGTGTGTGAGGGGGGTGGGGGGGACCCGCTAATCACGTTCATATGTTTTGGTCCTGTCCAAAGCTGGAGGAGTACTGGAAGGAGGTGTTTAGGGTAATTTCCAAGGTGGTGCATGTGAAGCTGGACCCGGGTCCCCTGGAGGCCATATTCAGGGTGTCGGACCAGCCAGGGTTGGAAACGGGTGCGGAGGCAGATATCATAGCCTTTTCCTCATTGATCGCCTGAAGGTGGATCCTGCTGGGATGGAGAGCAGCCTCTCCACCCTGTGCCCTGGCATGGCGGGGGGGGGGGACCTGTTGGAATACTTGACCCTTGAGAAGGTTAAGTTCGAACTGAGGGGAAGCTCGGAGGGTTTATACAAGTCATGGGCACTATTTATTATGCACTTTCAAGAACGGGATAACATTGAACATTAGTTGGGGGGGGAAGGATGGGAGGGATGCGGGGGGAGGGGGCTATGTATGTTGAAGATGGCTATTGGTAATCCCTGATTCCTTTTTTTTCTTTGTCATTTGTTTATGTTAAGATGCAGGCTGATGTCTGGGCATGGTGGGAGGATGGGGTCGTTGTTACTGTTATGGGGTTTGAGATATTTGTTGTTGGTTATTGATTGTTGTTGGGTGTAAATTCGGGAGAAAAATTGTGAAAAAGGAGGAGAATAAAAATATTTTTTTAAAAACATGGCACTGATCACACCCTCTGACACTGTCACCAATGTAGTGCTATCCCGTATTGCCGCAGTGGTAAGGTGATGTCGAATTGGAGCAGTGCACGCGGTGCGGGGGTTCTGGGGGTGGGGGGGCTGGTGGGGGTTGTGTGCTGTCCGTGTCGATGACGATGACGATGCAAGTGGTAGTGTTCAGCGCTCCCCTCCCACGCGATGCGTGAACCTTGCGGACACCAACGCATCGCGTGCCCGCTGTCCTCGACGGTGCCGTCGTGCAGCCTCCTGGACATTACCAGCACCCGGGTCGTGTCTGTGTCCTGCACCCCACGCCCCACCCTGCTGCACGCCTCCTCCTTCACCTCCTCCTCCTCATCCTCCTCCTCATCCTCCTCCTCATCCTCCTCCTCTTCATTAGTGTTAGCACCGCTGCCATCGGCTTCTCCCTCCGACTCCTCCACCAGGGCATCTCCCCTCTGCATCGCGATGTTGTGCAGCGCACAGCAGACCACAACTATGCGATCGACCCTATCGGGCCGGTACTGCAGGGCCCCTCCGGAGCGGTCCAGGCATCTGAATCTTATCTTCAACAGGCCAAAGCACCGCTCCACCACACCCCTGGTTGCTGCATGGGCCTCGTTGTATAGGGTCTCTGCGTTGGTCTGAGGCCTCCGTATCGGCATCATCAGCCATGACCACAATGGATAACCCCTGTCGCCCAGCAACCAGCCCCTCAGCCGGGGGGAGGCATCCCTCGAACATTGCGGGGATGAACGACTGCGCAAGAATGTAGGCGTCATGCACACTCGCGGGGAACCTTGCGCACACGCGCATGATACTCATGTGGGGGTCGGAGACCACCTGGATATTCATGGAGTATGTGCCCGTCCTGTTGGTGAACACTTCCCTGTTGCCTGCAGGCGGGTGCATGGGGACGTGAACATCATCGATCAGTCCCTGGACCATCGGTATTCCGGCCACCTTGGCGAATCCACAGGCTCGTGCTTCCTGATGTGCTCGGTCCTCGGGGAATGTAATGTAACGGTCCGCGATGGCGAACAGGGCGTCAGTCACGTCCCGGTTGCTTCTGTGGACCGATGCCTGTGAGATCCCAGATAGGTCCCCGCTCGGAGCCTGGAAGGAACCGGTCGCGTAGAAGTTTAGGGCCACCGTCACCTTGATGGATACCGGTATAGCGTGTCCTCCTCCCGTTCCACGTGGGGCAAGGTGCGCCACGAGGTGGCAGATATGTGCGACCGTCTCCCTGCTGAATCGTAGTCTCCTCCTGCATGTGAGGTCCGGTAGGGATTCGAACGACATTCGGTCACGGTACACCCTAGGCTTTGATGGCCGCCTGTGGCGCCCTGGCTCCACCATCAGTGGCTCCTCCTCCTCCACCCCCCATCCACTTTGACATCAGTGCCCGCAGCCTGTGCCTTCCTCAGCGTTTAGGGGTCAATGTTCCCCTCGGCATCCCCCTGAACATCCCGGCCATGAGGGCCTGCAGCCTGCGCGGTGACGACGGGCCACTCCGCGGCCATCCCCTCTGCTGCAGCAGCAGCCCCTGCATCTGTATTCACTGTGGGCTGTCGCTGCCGACGCTGCTGGATGGCCAACTGCAGTGCAGCGGCTCCAACCACTGCGGTGAACATCGCCGTCTGGTTGGCGTACATGATAACCTACAGAAGGGTGGTGGGGGGCAGAGAAACAACATGTTACACGGAGGTTCTTCGACACCTCGGCAGCCGGCTGCCATGGGATACCTGTGTGCCCCGGTGGCCTGGTCGCAGTGCTGACACGCGGCCAGCCTAACCCCTGGTCACTGTCTGCGTCCAACGATCAGTTAACAACGTCCTCCTCACCGGTGCATCAGTGGGCTCTGCCCATCAGCTACACTGCAACCTGCGGGCGTGTCCTCGTCACCGTCCTGCCATGGCAGGGCGGCTGACATGTGGCATCCAAGGATGGACGACCCACTCCACTCACTCCCTCTCCCCCTCCCACCTCCACTCCCTCCCACCCCCCTTCCACCTCCACTCACTCCCTCTGCCCCCTCCCACAACTCCACCCCTCTCCCCCTCCCACCTTCGCTCCCTCCCTCTCCCCCCTCCCTCCCATCCCCCTCCCACCTCACCCCCCCAACACACACACACCCCACCCCCCGCCCCGTTGGCCGCAGTGTCCCCCCATTGGCCGCAGCGTTTTCGGAGAAGCCTTCCCCAGTCTGAGGAGACTCCGGGACAGTCCGCTCACCTCCTCAGCAGCCAACGTCAGCCAGGACGACTGGCTCATGACTAAAAAAAACTAGGGTCACGCCGTCGGGACTTCGGCCCATCAAGGCCGGAGAATAGAGGGGGTACCGGAGAATCACCATTTTGGGTGCCTCGAGCGATTCTCCGGCTTGCGCCACGATGAACCAGACGGGACCGATTTCGCCTGTTGGGAGAATCGCGGTGAAAAAGTGGCGCGGCCTCGGAGAATCGCGCCCTGTATCCGCTGGTTCTAGATTTCCCAATCAGGGAAAATATTCTCCCTGCATTTTGTGTGTCCAGCCCTGTTAGAATTTTATACATTTCAATCAGATCTCCTCTCATTCTTATAATCTCTGGTAAATACAGGCCCAGTTGAACCAATCTCTCCTCATAGGACAGTCCCGCCAATCCTGGTGTCAGCCTAGTGAACCTCCGCTGCACTCCCTCTATAGCAAGTATATATTTTCTAAGATAAGGAGACCAAAACTGCACACAATACCCCAGGTGTGGTCTCACCAAGGCCCTGCATAACTGCAGTAAGACATTCCTACTTCAGCACGGTAGCATTGTGGATAGCACTGTGGCTTCACAGCACCAGGGTCCCAGGTTCGATTCCCTGCTGGGTCACTGTCTGTGCAGATTCTGCACGTTCTCCCCGTGTCTGAGTGGGTTTCCTCCGGGTGCTCCGGTTTCCTCCCACAGTCCAAAGACGTGCAGGTTAGGTGGATTGGCTATGATAAATTGCCCTTTGTGTCCAAAACGGTTGGGAGAGGCTATTGGGTTATTAGGTTACAGGGACAGGGTGGAAGTGAGGGCTTAAAATGGGACAGTGCAGACTCGATGGGCCAAATGGCCTCCTTCTGCACTGTATGTTCTATGAAATCCAATCCTCTTGCAATGAATGCTGACAAATCATTTGCCTTCCTAATTGTTGGCTGCACTTTCATTGACAAGGACACCCAGATTCCTTCGTACATCCACACTTCTGTGCAGACCCAGCCTGGACTGATGGGGAGCCTTACTCACCTGTATAGGTTCATTCCCTCACCTCTTCTCTCCCCCTCACATCGTAAACCAGCTGCTGCTGTCAATGTTAACCTTCAAAAGGGAATTGGACAAATAATTAAAGGCAAGGATTATTATCGGAAGAAAAAAGAAAAATATCACTTCAGGAGCTGATTTGGCATTGGGAGGTAAAAGTAATTTTAGAAGTAGCTGGCCGCTGCAATGGGAGGTCATTTATTTCTGGGTGAACAAATGAAAAAGTGGTCAAAGCATTTCTTCCACAAAGTCTGTTTCTCCAGCGTCTGAGGACAATGGTGCAACGCCGCCCTCTGCTGGCCAGTGAACAAGTGGATGCGTGAATGAAAATGACAAAGGTGAATCACAGAAGGCTAGTAAGCAGGCGGGAAGCACGGTGACACAGTGGTCAGCCCTGCTGCCTCACGGCGCCAAGGACCCGGGTTTGATCCCGGCCCGGGTCACTGAACGTTGGAGTTTCTACATTGTCATCGTGAATAGAGGTTTATAAGATGATGAGGGGGGATAGATAGAGTTGATGTTCAGAGACTATTTCCTCGGGTGGATGTAGCTATTACAAGGAGGCATAACTATAAGGTTCAGGGTGGGAGATATAGGAGGGATGTCTGAGGTAGGTTCTTTACTCAGAGAGTGGTTAGGGTGTGGAATGGACTGCCTGCTCTAATAGTGGAGTCGGACACTTTAGGAACTTTCAAGCGATTTTTGGATAGGCACATGGAGCACACCAGAATGACAGGGAGCGGGATAGCTTGATCTTGCTTTCGGACAATGCTCGGTGCAACATGGAGGGCCGAAGGGATGTTTCCTCTTGTGGGACAGTCTAGAACTAGAGAACTCTGTTTTAAGGGATTGCTCATTTAAAACAGAGATTAGGCGAATTCTTTTCTCTAAGGACCATGAGCCTTTGAAAAACTTGCTCAAAAGATGGCGGAAGCGGAGTCTTTGAATAATTTTATTCAAGAATGTTTATTAAGGTTTTGCATTTTAACAAACAACACAAATTTACAAAAACAATACATCGCCATGGGCAAGGACCAGCATGCATGAGGGGGGCAGGATAACAACAATGTGACTGGCTCAATACAATCATTAGACATAGCTAAATGCCTCTATCGCCCCACCAGAGACCAAGGGAGAAAGAGGATGAAGCCGTGAAAACCTGATGAAATAGCACCGCTCAGCTCGCAATTACCATGAGAGCTCAGAATAGATTTTCTCTGCCATGCACGGACGTGCACCAATATATATCTCCCTCAACTCTAGCAGTAATGACACACCACAGCCTCCTCTCCTCGGATACCAAACCCCTCTACACCCATGCAGGAACCAATCACGCGTTCTGCAGGTTACCACCCCTCGAGTGAAGAACTTTCTCCTCATCTCAGTCCTAAATGATCTACCCCGCATCCTGAGAGTGTATCCGCTGGTTCTAGATTCCCCTACCAGGGAAAATATTCTCCCTGCATCTAGTCTGTCCAGTCTTGTTAGAATTTTATACTTTTCAATCGGATCTCCTGTCATTCTTCTCATCTCCAGGAAATGCAGGCCTAATTGAACCAAACTCTTATGAAAAGTAACGAACAAAGAAAATATGTGCCAACTCCAGTTGGGCAGCATGCTAGCATTCTGGATAGCATAATTGCTTCACAGCTCCAGGGTCCCAGATTGGATTCCGGCTTGGGTCACTGCCTGTGCGGACTCTGCACATCCTCCCCGTGTGTGCGTGGGTTTCCTCCGGCTGCTCCGCCCTCCCACAGTCCAAAGATGTGCAGGTTAGGTGGATTGGCTATGATAAATGACCCTTAGTGTCCAAAATTGCCCTTAGTGTCCAAAATTGCCCTTAGTGTTGGGTGGGGTTACAGGGTTATGGGGATAGGGTGGAGGTGTTGACCTTGGGTGGGGTGCTCTTTCCGAGAGCTGGTGCGGACTTGATGGGCCGAGTGGCCTACTTCTACACTGTGGATTCTGTGATAATCTAAAGGGGAGTTACGTATGCCACACAACACAATACCCAGTCTCAGGCCCAGTACAGAAGCAACATCATTCCATACATTTGTACAGAGAAGACCGGCATCAACTTGTTCAGATTATGACCAAATCTTCAGGTCACTGTCTGTGTGGGGTTCTCCCCACGTCTGCATGGGTCTCACCCTTATAACCCAAAGAGATGTGCAGGTTAGGTGAATTGGCCATGCTAAATTGCCCCTTAATTGGAAAAAAAGTATTGGGCACTCTAAATTTATTTGACAAAGTAATGAACCTACACGACCCCAGGACACATAACCTACCCAGCCCATGAAAGGAAAAAGGCCCAGATTCTTAAATTCAAAACAACAAAAGGAGCCAAAATAAAAACCCGATCGGTTAGCTCTAACTGGGGGGCTATTCTCAATCCCAGTGAGGACTTAACTAACCCTGGCACCCAACTCCAACCCAACCATCCACCCATCAACCCACCCTGACTCCACTAATCTTCATTATAAACGGGGCAAGGGAGTGACAAAAACCATCACCCTCCCATAACCACAAGGATTATGACAATGACAGAAAGGAGTAAAATTGTGCACAGACCACATTTCACAAAATCAACTCAATCTAATTTTTACTAACAGAAGATAACAGATGACACCCGCCCCGTGCTCACACCTCACACACCCTTGCAGGAGAAAAAAACAACAATAAGTAATCAACAGCACAATCACAAGGGAGTAACGTCCAAGATTATAGAAGAATTGCGGTATAATAACAGCATCTATGTTGCCTGAGAAGGCCAAAGCCAAGACGGGGTCATTGAACACTCCTCAGGATCTCGCAAAGATTCCAATAAACAAAGCACTTTCACTTCCACCATGCTGCCGCTCTGTCAGCCAAACCACTCTGGGCCCCAGCCGGGGGGATGGCTCAACAAACGGCCACCGCCAACCCCTCAGACAAGCACCAAGAATGGAACAGCACAAGGCTAGTGGTCAGCGGGCCCAAATGGCCCCAGGCCTCTCAAATCAAATACTCTGTGCTTCTTGAAGCCTGATGCAGCCAGCCTCCAAATCAAGATGACTAAAGCATGACAACCTCTTTTCATACTTTCCTTTTAATTTTTAGAGTACCCAAATCATTTTTTCCAATTAAGGAATAATTTAGCATGTTCAATCCACCTACCTTGCACATCTTTGGGTTGTGGGGGACGAGACCCATGGGGAGTATGTGCAAACTCCACACGGACAGTGACCCAGAACCGGGATCGAACCTGGGACCTCAGCGCCGTGAGACTGCAGTGCTACCACTGCGCCGCCCACTTTTTATACTCAATCGGGAACTTGCCTCCCACTTCTTGACAGGGATCAGGCTCACGGACACACCTTGTCCAGCCTCTGCCTCCCAAACCTGTCAGGATAGGCAACAGGCCATATAACAGGATCTTTTTAAAAATAAATTTAGAGTACCCAATTCTTTTTTTCCAATTAAGGGGCAATTCAGTATGGCCAATCCTTTGGGTTGTGGGGCAAGACCCACGCAAAAACAGGAAGAATGTGCAAACTCCAGACGGACAGTGACCCAGAGCCGGGATCGAACCTGGGACCTCAGCGCCGTGAGGCAGCAGGGCTAATCCATTGTGTCACCATGCTGCCCTATATAATAGGATCTTTACGACTCAAAGGGAACATGCCCTTTCAAATTCAAGCAGTCTCATGCACCTCCACCATTCTCCCAAGGATAACTCGCAAATCTTCAAACTGAGCTCTAAAGACCTGAAATACAGTCAAGATCCTCATCCAGAAAAACATACTCAATAGCGGCCATCATTCGGAAGCACACAGCACACCGAGCGAAAGTCTGTTCACCGTCAACAATGCCACTTCAGGCTGCGTTCCCCCCCCCCCCCCCCCCCCCACCACCCCAGCACAACCTGACTGCCACAATCAAATGAGGATTCCTACAATTTATCACAGTTCCTCTTCGCAAAAATACCAATCAGGATGCCCAACGCAAGACATATATCCCTGGAAAAGTTAAACATGAGTGCAGCACGGTAGTAAAATGGTCAGCACTGTTGCCTCACAGCTCCAGGGTCCCAGGTTCGGTTCCCGGCTAGGTCACTCTCTGTGCGGGGTGTGCACATTCTCCCCGTGTCTGCATGAGTTTCCTCCGGGTGCTCCGGTTTCCTCACACAGTCCAAAGATGTGCGGGTTAGGTGGATTGGCCATGCTGAATTGCCCTTAGTGTCCAAAAAATGTTAAGTGGGGGTTACTGGGATAGGATAGATATGCGGGCTTCAGTAGGGTGCTCTTTCCAAAGGCCAGTGCAGATGGGTGGCATGACCAGGACAATGTGAACTAGGACAAAATAAAGGATTGCAACTCCTTAACTTTGCAACAATCACATGAGACTCCGAGTTTGAATATTTTCAAGGCAAAGGTGGATAGATTCTCGGCAAAGATGGATAAATAAGAAGGATGCAAACTACGAGCAGAACGAATAATCGTCCGGTGACAATGGAAGGGAGCAAAATAATGGGCGTAGTCAATTACTGGGTGGCAAAATACATAACTGCAGCAAAAAGATAGCTCTAGAAAGAGTTCAGCGCCCTATCGGTAAGCCCGTGAATAGCAGTTCTATTTTTGATTTGTAAATCAGGGGAGAGCGCGAACGCAGTCCCCCACTACCACAAATTTTGCAGTCGAGTATCCCGCATTTGGGGACATCGCAGGCGTCAGCACACCCGAAGTGCAATGGGCTAGCCTCGTCCTGGGCGAACCACCTTCTTGATCATGGTTTCACCCCTGCCAGGTAAGTATGCTTAAAAACGCTCACAGCCTCCAAGCCCACACCACACATCACATCTTACACTCACACTTACTGCATTTACACCGCCAAACTATTACTTTACTTACAATTTCCTCTCACTAGAAAAGCTGGAACTTCTGTATTATTCTGACAAATGTTGGAATGTTCCTCTCTAGTAGGACATACGTTGCTTAAAAAGCCCGCTAAGCTCATTTGCATATTGTCCTTAAAAGGAGGTGAACCGCCCCTTAACGTATTTGCCCATCAAACTGAGGGACCGTTTTTGCAATTAAAACCTCTGCCGAGTTTTGTTCAGCAAAGAAAGAATTAATTTTTCTGAAACTGGGAGAGACAGGAAAATTGAGTAGGGCATTTTTAGAGTCACGAGGATGATTGTTTTTAGAGACATGAGGAGATTATTGAGATAGAATCTGAGGAGAACTTTTTTGAGGTTTCAGGTCGTTCATGTCGATACAACCCCAGCACACACATACCCAACACACACACAGCGCCGAGGATTATATCATTATGAGTGGTATTGGCAGAGTGGGTAATCAGACGCTTTTCCCCATGGTGGAAATTTAATTACTTGAAGTCATAGATTTTATGTGCGAGAGGCATGGTGGCGCAGTGGTTGGCACTGCCTCCTCACAGCGTTGAGAACCAGGGTTTAATCCCGGCCCTGGGTCACCGACCATGTGAATTCACACATTCTCCCCGTGTCTGCGTGGGTCTCACCCCCACAACCCAAAGATGGGCAAAGTGGATTGGCCACGCTAAACTGCCCCTTAATTGAAAAAAAAAGAATTAGGTACTCTACATATATATTCAAAACAAATAATAACAATGTATGAGAAGCAAAGTTTCGAGGAGATGTGTGAGTCAGGTTTTTTACACAGAGAGTAGTGAGTGTGGAACCTGCTGTCCGGAGAAGCAGATATGATAGTGATGTTCAAGAGGCATCCTTGGTAGGAGTAATCTATAGGTCCTCACACTGAAGTTTTACAGTAGAACACAGTATAAACCAGGAAATACAGGGGCTTGCATGAAAGGTACGGCAATAATAATGGGTGCTCTGAACACCAATATACGTAGGCTTCTGAATGTTATAATGATGCCGGCGGTGGAAGGGGAGGCGGAGATAGTGGTAGCATTAGACGCGGAGAAGGCCTTTGATAGGGTTGAGAGGGGGTACTTGTGGGAGATGCTGGAAAGGTTTGGGTTCGGGGAGGGGTTTATCAGTTGGGTGAGGCTGTTATATGAAGCCCCGATAGCGAGCGTAGCCACAAATAGGAGGAGATCAGAGTACCTTTGGTTGTACCGGGGGACGAGACAGGGGAGTCCCCTGTCCCCCTTGCTCTTTGCATTGGCAATTGAGCCCCTGGCCATGGCGTTGAGGGAGTCGAGGAATTGGAGGGGTCTGGTGCGGGGTGGGGAGGAGCACCGAGTGTCATTATACGCAGATGACTTGTTGCTATATGTGGCGGACTCAGTGGGAGGAATGCCGGAGGTGATGAAGATCCTTAGGGAATTTGGGGGCTTTTCTGGGTACAAGCTCAACCTGGGTAAGAGTGAGCTGTTCGTCGTGCACCCGGGGGATCAAGAGGAGGGGATTGGTAGGCTCCCACTGAAAAGGCCAGGGAGGAGCTTTCGGTACCTGGCAGTCCAGGTGGCTAGGAGCTGGGGGGCCCTTCACAAATTTAACCTCATTAGGGTGGTGGAGCAAATGGAGGAGGAGTTTAAAAGATGGGACATGTTGCCGCTGTCGCTGGCGGGCAGGTCCAGTCCGTCAAGATCACGGTGCCCCCGAGGTTTATCCCCATCCATATTCCGAAGGCCTTTTTTAGGAGGGTCAACAGGAGTATTACGGGATTTGTATGGGTGCATGGGACTCCGAGGGTGAGAAGGGTGTTTTTGGAGCGGGGCAGGGATGGGGGGGCTGGCGTTGCCCACCCTCTGTGGGTACTATTGGGCTGCCAAAGCAGCGATGGTGCATAAGTGGGTAATGGATGGGGCAGGGGCAGCATGGAGGAGGATGGAGATGGCGTCCTGCGTGGACACGAGCCTGGAGGTGCTGGTAACGGCGCCGTTGCCGTTCCCTCCAACGAGGTATACCACGAGCCCGGTGGTGGCGGCTACCCTCAAAATTTGGGGGTAACGGAGACGGCATAGGGGGGAGGTGGGGGGCTCGATGGAGTCCCCGATACAGGGGAACCACCCGTTTGTTCCAGGGAGCATCGATGGCGGGTTTCTTGGCTGACAGGGTAGATATTAGGAGATTGAGGGACCTGTTTGTGGAGGGGAGGTTCGCGAGCTTGGGCTCCCCCGGGGAACATGTTTAGGTACATGCAGGTTAGGGCGTTTGCCAGGTGGCAGGTGGAGGGGTTCCCTCTGCTGCCCCTATGTGGGGTACGGGACAGGGTGCTCTCGGGGGTGTGGGTTGGAGGGGGGAGGATTTCGGACGTGTACCACGTCATGCAGGTGGTGGATGAGGCCTCGGTGGAGGAGCTGAAGGGTAAATGGGAAGAGGAGCTGGGTGAGGAGATTGAGGAGGGGACGTGGGCAGGTGCCCTGAAATGAGTGAATTCCTCCCCTTCCAGTGCGAGGCTTAGCCTCATACAGTTCAAGGTGCTGCACAGGGCCCACATGACCGGGACGAGGATGAGTAGGTTTTTCGGGGGCAAAGACAGGTGTGCTAGGTGCTCGGGGAGCCCAGCGAACCACGCCCATATGTTCTGGGCATGCCCAGCGCTGGGGTAATTTTGGTGGGGGTAGCAAGGACGGTGTCGAGGGTGGTGGGATCCAGGGTCAAGCCAGGCTGGGGACTCGCAATTTTTGGGGTTGCAGTGGAGCCGGGAGTGCAGGAGGTGAAAGAGGCTGGTGTTCTGGCCTTTGCGTCCCTAGTAGCCCGGCGGAGGATTTTGCTTCAATGGAAGGTTGCGAGGCCCCCAAGCGTGGAGGCCTGGATCAATGATATGGCGGGGTTTATCAAATTGGAGAGGGTGAAATTTGCCCTGAGGGGATCAGTACAGGGGTTCTTTAGGCGGTGGCAGCCATTCCTGGACTTCCTGGCAGAACGGTAGGAAAATAGGCCGGCAGCAGCAGCAACCCCGGGGGGGGTGGGTTTCGGGGGAGGGAGAAATGTATATATGTGTTTATTGAATATGCCGGGTGCTTATCTATTTCTTCTTTTTGTAGTTACTGGGGGGGGGGGGGGGGGGGGGGGGTTGGTTTTGGGGGTTATTGTATTTTTCTTTTTGTTGTTTAGCTCACTCGGCTAAATCGCTGGCTTTTAAAGCAGGCCTGCAGCACAGTTCGATTTCCGTACCAGCCTCCCCGGACAGGCTCCGCAATGTGGCGACTAGGGGCTTTTCACAGTAACTTGATTGAAGCCTACTTGTGACAATAAGCGATTTTCATTTCATTTTTTCATTTGTTGTTAATACTGTTTTCTTGTTGTTATTTTCTGTTTTTGATATGTTTTTGATAATCTCAATAAAAATTATTTTTTAAAAAATAAAATAATAATGGCTGCTTTTAATGTGTACATAGACTGGAGGAATCGAATTGTTAAAGGTAGCCTGGAGGCAGAGTTCATTGGCTTTGATGGCCGCCTGTGGCGCCCTGGCTCCACCATCAGTGGCTCCTCCTCCTCCTCTTCCTTCCACCCACCCATCCACTTCGACATCAGTGCCCGCATCCTGTGCCTTCCTCAGCATTTAGGGGTCAATGTTCCCCTCGGCATCCCCCTGGACATCACGGCCATGAGGGCCTGCAGCCTGCGCGGCGACGACGGGCCACTCCGCGGCCATCCCCTCTGCTGTTGGCCACAGCGTCCCCCCATTGGCCGCAGTTTCTCGGGGAAGCCTTCTCCAGTCTGAGGAGACTCTGGGACAGTCCGCTCACCTCCTCAGCAGCCAACGTCAGCCAGCACGACTGTCTCACGACTAATAAAAGCTGGGGTCACGCCGTAGGGACTTCGGCCCATCCGGGCCGGAGAATAGAGGGGGTACCTGAGAATCACCATTTTCGGTGCTTCGGGCGATTCTCCGGCTTGCGCCGCGATGAACCAGACGGGACCGATTTCGCCTGTTGGGAGAATCGCGGTGAAAAAGTGGCGCGGTCTCGGAGAATCGCGCCCTGTATCCGCTGGTTCTACATTTCCCAATCAGGGAAAATATTCTCCCTGCATTTTGTGTGTCCAGCCCTGTTAGAATTTTATACATTTCAATCAGATCTCCTCTCATTCTTATCATCTCTGGTAAATACAGGCCCAGTTCAACCAATCTCTCCTCATAGGACAGTCCCGCCAATCCTGGTGTCAGCCTAGTGAACCTCCGCTGCACTCCCTCTATAGCAAGTATATATTTTCTTAGAGAAGGAGACCAATACTGCACACAATACCCCAAGTGTGGTCTCACCAAGGCCCTCCATAACTGCATTAAGACATTCCTACTTCAGCACAGTAGCACAAGTGGATAGCACTGTGGCTTCACAGCACCAGGGTCCCAGGTTCGGTTCCCGGCTGGGTCACTGTCTGTGCGGAGTCTGCACGTTCTCCCTGTGTCTGCGTGGGTTTCCTCCGGGTGCTCCGGTTTCCTCCCACAGTCCAAAGACGTGCTGGTTAGGTGGATTGGCCATGATAAATTGCCCTTGGTGTCCAAAATGGTTGGGAGAGGTTATTGGGTTATTAGGTTACAGGGACCGGGTGGAAGTGAGGGCTTAAAATGGGTCAGTGCAGACTCAACGGGCCAAATGGCCTCCTTCTGCACTGTATGTTCTATGAAATCAAATCCTCTTGCAATGAATGCCGACATACCATTTGCCTTCCTAATTGTTGGCTGCACTTTCATTGACAAGGACACCCAGATTCCTTCGTACATCCACACTTCTGTGCAGACCCAGCCTGGACTGATGGGGAGCCTTACTCACCTGTATAGGTTCATTCCCTCACCACATCTCTCCCCCTCACATCGTAAACCAGCTACTGCTGTCAATGTTAACCTTCAAAAGGGAATTGGACAAATAATTAAAGGCAAGATTTATTATCAGAAGAAAAAAGAAAAATATCACTTCAGGAGCTGATTTGGCATTGGGAGGTAAAAGTCATTTTAGAAGTAGCTGGCCGCTGCAATGGGAGGTCATTTATTTCTGGGTGAACGAATGAAAAAGTGGTCAAAGCATTTCTTCCACAAAGCCTGTTTCTCTGGCTTCTCAGGACAATGGTGCAACGCCGCCCTCTGCTGGCCAATGAACAAGTGGATGCGTGAATGAAAATGACAAAGGTGAATCACAGAAAGCCAGTAAGCAGGCGGGAAGCACAGTGACACAGTGGTCAGCTCTGCTGCCTCACGGCTCCAAGGACCCGGGTTTGATCCCGGCCCGGGTCACTGAACGTTGGAATTTCTACATTATCACCGTGAATAGAGGTTTATAAGATGATGAGGGGGATAGATAGAGTGGACTTTCAGAGACTATTTCCTCGGGTGGATGTAGCTGTTACAAGGGGGCATAACTATAAGGTTCAGAGTGGGAGATATAGGAGGGATGTCTGAGGTCGGTTATTTACTCAGAGAGTGGTTAGGGTGTGGAATGGACTGCCTGCTGTGACAGTGGAGTTGGACACTTTAGGAACTTTCAAGCGGTTATTGGATAGGCACATGGAGCACACCAGAATGACAGGGAGTGGGATAGCTTGATCTTGGTTTTGGACACTGCTCGGCGCAACATGGAGGGCCGAAGTTCTGTGCTGTACTGTTCTATGTTCTATGACTGCGTGGGTCTTACCCCACAACCCAAAGATGTGCAGGGTAGGTTGATTGGCCATGTTAAATTGCCCCTTAATTGGATAAAAAAAGAATTGGGTACTTAAATGTTTGTCTTTAAAAAGGCTTGTATGCAGACACAGCAATTAATTAGGAAAGCTAATCAAATGGTAAAATTTATTGCTAGGGGAATTGAACACCAAAGTAGGCCAGCTTCTGTCAGGCACCAGTGAGATCACATTTGGAGTACTGGCTAAGGAAGGATGTAAATGTGCTGGAAGCTGTTCAGGAACGTTTTACCAGACTAATAACTGGAGTGAGGTGGGTGGGTTGTATCATGAGGAAAGAGAGGAGGAGGAGCAGTCTCTGGGTGAGTATAAAAACTCACTTTAACCCGGGGATCGAGGCCTAGTTTCGGGAGCCGTTCAGAGGAGGAGGAGCAGTCTCTGGGTGAGTATAAAAACTCACTTTAACGCGGGGATCGAGGCCTAGTTTCGGGAGCCGTTCAGAGGAGGAGGAGCAGTCTCTGGGTGAGTATAAAAACTCACTTTAACCCGGGGATCGAGGCCTAGTTTCGGGAGCCGTTCAGAGGAGGAGGAGCAGTCTCTGGGTGAGTATAAAAACTCACTTTAACCCGGGGATCGAGGCCTAGTTTCGGGAGCCGTTCAGAGGAGGAGGAGCAGTCTCTGGGTGAGTATACAGACCAAACGGTAACTTCCTGTTTTCCACTTTTTTTTTTCAAAAGTGACGTCAGAGGGAAGCTGTGATCTGATTGGTTGATAACCAATCTGCCCCAAATTTAAAACTCGTAAACTTAAATTAAACAAATTAATTAATTAGAGATGGCTGGTCAGGTGATGTGCTTAAGCTGCTTGATGTGGGAGCTGGCAGATCTCATTGCGACCTGCAGCGACCACATCTGTAGTAAGTGTTGGCTGCTCGAAGAACTCCGGCTCAGACTTGATGAGCTGGAGTCTGATCTTCACACACTGAGGCACATCCGGGAGGGGGAGGCTTACCTGGACACTTTGTTTCAGGAGGCAGTCACACCTGTCAGAGTAAATAGTTTAAATCCTGCCAGTGGCCAGGGACAGCAGGGTGTGACTGCAAGTCAGGCAGGTAAAGGGAACCAGCAGTCAGGAACTCAGGAGCCTCAGCCCTTGACCCTGTCCAACAGGTACGAGGCACTTGCTCCCTGTGTGGATGGCGAACAGGGCTGCAGGAAGGATGAGTAAGCTGACCAAGGCACCATGGTTCAGCAGGCCATTCAAGGGGAGGAAGTAAATAGGCAAGTTGTAGTTGTAGGGGATTCTATTATCAGAGGGATAGATAGTATCCTTTGTGAGCAGGATAGAGGGTCCCGCATGGTATGTTGCCTGCCCGGTGCTAGGGTGCGGGACATCTCTGACCTGCTTGAAAGGATATTGGAGAGGGAGGGGGAGGATCCAGTTGTTGTGGTCCATGTCGGTACCAACAACATAGGCAAGTCTAGGAAAGAGGACCTGTTTAGAGATTATAAAGAGCTAGGATTCAAATTAAAAAACAGGTCCTCAAGGGTCATAATCTCCGGATTACTGCCCGAGCCACGTGCAAATTGGCATAGGGAGGCAAGAATAAGGGAAGTTAACACGTGGCTGAAAGAGTGGTGTGGGAAAGAGGGGTTCCTTTTCATGGGACACTGGCATCAGTTTTGGGACAGGGGGGACCTATACCGTTGGGATGGTCTCCACCTGAACCGAGCTGGGACTAGTGTTCTGGCGAAAAGAGTAAATAGGGTGGTCAATAGGACTTTAAACTAGAGATTGGGGGGAAGGGAAAGTCAGGGAACCAAGAGGTGAAGGAATCAGTGGGAAGCGTAGCTGCTTAGGATTACAAAAAATCACGAAAAGACAGAGCTCAGGAGAGGTTACGATAGTCCCCATCTCACAAAATATGACACAGTGTATGGAAAGGCTCAGTAAACCAAGGTCCACCACACTAAGAAAACAAAAAGGGACAGTCAATAGGGAATTATAGGTGCTATATTTAAATGCCCGCAGTGTACGGAACAAGGTTTAGGGCAGCATGGTAGCATGGTGGTTAGCATAAATGCTTCACAGCTCCAGGGTCCCAGGTTCGATTCCCGGCTGGGTCACTGTCTGTGCGGAGTCTGCACGTCCTCCCCGTGTGTGCGTGGGTTTCCTCCGAGTGCTCCGGTTTCCTCCCACAGTCCAAAGATGTGCGGGTTAGGTGGATTGGCCATGCTAAATTGCCCGTAGTGTCCTAAAAAGTAAGGTGGGGGTGTTGTTGGGTTACGGGTATAGGGTGGATACGTGGGTTTGAGTAGGGTGGTCATTGCTCGGCACAACATCGAGGGCCGAAGGGCCTGTTCTGTGCTGTACTGTTCTATGTTCTATGTTCTAAGGTAGATGAGCTTGTGGCCCAGATTGTGACTGGCAGGTATGATGTGGTAGGCATCACAGAGACGTGGTTGCAGGGGATTCAGGACTGGCAGTTAAACATCCAGGGATTCACAACCTATCGAAAAGACAGAGAGGTGGGTAGAGGGGGCGGGGTTGCCTTGTTAATTAGAAATGAAATTAAATCAATAGCACTAAACGACATAGGGTCAGACGATGTGGAGTCTGTGTGGGTAGAGTTGAGGAACCACAAAGGCAAAAAAACCATAATGGGAGTTATGTACAGGCCTCCTGACAGTGGTCAGGACCAGGGGCACAAAATGCACCACGAATAGAAAGGGCATGTCAGAAAGGCAAGGTCACAGTGATCATGGGGGACTTCAATATGCAGGTGGACTGGGTAAATAATGTTGCCAGTGGACCCAAAGAAAGGGAATTCATTGAATGTTTACAGGATGGCTTTTTGGAACAGCTTGTGATGGAGCCCACGAGGGAACAGGCTATTCTGGACTTAGTGTTATGTAATGAGCCAGAATTGATAAAAGACCTTAAAGTAAGGGAACACTTAGGAAGCAGTGATCATAATATGGTAGAATTCAGTCTGCAATTTGAAAGAAGGAAGGTAGAATCAGATGTAAAGGTTTTACAGTTAAATAAAGGTAATTACAGGCGCATGAGGGAGGAACTGATGAAAATCGACTGGAAGCAGAGCCTAGTGGGAAAGACAGTAGAACAGCAATGGCAGGAGTTTCTGGGAGTAATTGAGGACACAGTGCAGAGGTTCATCCCAAAGAAAAGAAAGGTTATCAGAGGGAGGATTAGGCAGCCATGGCTGACAAAGGAAGTCAGGGAATGCATCAAGGCAAAAGAGAGAGCCCATAATGTGGCAAAGAGTAGTGGGAAGTCAGAAGATTGGGAAGGCTACAAAAACAAACAGAGGATAACAAAGAGAGAAATAAGGAAGGAGAGGATCAAATATGAAGGTAGGCTAGCCAGTAACATTAGGAATGATAGTAAAAGTGTCTTTAATACATTAAAAACAAACGGGAGGCAAAAGTAGACATTGGGCCGCTCCAAAATGACGCTGGTAATCTAGTGATGGGAGACAAGGAAATAGCTGAGGAACTTAATAAGTACTTTGCGTCGGTCTTCACAGTAGAAGACATGAGTAATATCCCAACAATTCAGGAAAGTCAGGGGGCAGAGTTGAATATGGTTGCCATCACAAAGGAGAAAGTGCTAGAGAAACTAAAAGGTCTGAAAATTGATAAATCTCCGGGCCCAGATGGGCTACATCCTAGAGTTCTAAAGGAGATAGCTGAAGAAATAGTGGAGGCGTTAGTTATGATCTTTCAAAAGTCACTGGAATCAGGGAAAGTCCCAGAGGATTGAAAAATCGCAGTTGTAACCCCCCCTGTTCAAGAAGGGAACAAGAAAAAAGATGGAAAATTATAGGCCAATTAGCCTAACCTCGGTTGTTGGCAAAATTCTAGAATCCATCGTTAAGGATGAGATTTCTAAATTCTTGGAAGTGCAGGGTCGGATTAGGACAAGTCAGCATGGATTTAGTAAGGGGAGGTCGTGCCTGACAAACCTGTTAGAGTTCTTTGAAGAGATAACAAATAGGTTAGACCAAAGAGAGCCAATGGATGTTATCTATCTTGACTTCCAGAAGGCCTTTGACAAGGTGCCTCACGGGAGACTGCTGAGTAAATAAGGGCCCATGGTATTCGAGGCAAGGTACTAACATGGATTGACGATTGGCTGTCAGACGGAAGGCAGAGAGTTGGGATAAAAGGATCTTTTTCGGAATGGCAACCGGTGACAAGTGGTGTCCCGCAGGGTTCAGTGTTGGGGCCACAGCTGTTCTCTTTTATATATTAACGATCTAGATGACGGGACTGGGGGCATTCTGGCCAAGTTTGCCGATGATACAAAGATAGGTGGAGGGGCAGGTAGTATTGAGGAGGTGGGGAGGCTGCAGAAAGATTTAGACAGTTTAGGAGAATGGTCCAAGAAGTGGCTGATGAAATTCAACGTGGGCAAGTGCGAGGTCTTGCACTTTGGAAACAAGAATAGAGGCATGGACTATTTTCTAAACGGTGACAAAATTCATAATGCTAAAGTGCAAAGGGACTTGGGAGTCCTAGTCCAGGATTCTCTAAAGGTAAACTTGCAGGTTGAGTCAGTAATTAAGAAAGCAAATGTAATGTTGTCATTTATCTCAAGAGGCTTGGAATATAAAAGCAGGGATGTACTTCTGAGGCTTTATAAAGCACTAGTTAGGCCCCATTTAGAATACTGTGAGCAATTTTGGGCCCCACACCTCAGGAAGGACATACTGGCACTGGAGCGGGCCCAGCGGAGATTCACACGGATGATCCCAGGAATGGTAGGCCTAACATACGATGAACGTCTGAGGATCGTGGGATTATATTCATTGGAGTTTAGGAGGTTGAGGGGAGATCTAATAGAAACTTACACGATAATGAATGGCTTGGATAGGATGGACATAGGAAAGTTGTTTCCATTAGCAGGGGTGACTAGGACGCGGGGGCACAGCCATAGAATAAAAGGGAGTCACTTTAGAACAGAGATGAGGAGAAATTTCTTCAGCCAGAGAGTGGTAGGTCTGTGGAATTCATTGCCACAGAGGGCGGTGGAGGCTGGGACGTTGAGTGTCTTTAAGACAGAAATTGATAAATTCTTGATTTCTCGAGGAATTAAGGGCTATGGGGAGAGAGCGGGTAAATGGAATTGAAATCAACCATGATTGAATGGTGGAGTGGACTAGATGGGCCGAATGGCCTTACTTCCGCTCCTATGTCTTATGGTCTTATGGAAAGGCTAGACAGGCTCAGCTTGTTTCTGCTGGAGTTGAAGGCAACGTGATTAAAACATACAAGATCCTGAGGGGTTTTGACAGGGTGGATGGGGAGAGGCTGTATCCTCTTGTGGGACAGTCTAGAACTAGAGATCTCTGTTTTAAGGGATTGCTCATTTAAAACAGAGATTAGGCGAATTCTTTTCTCTGAGGACCATGAGCCTTTGGAAAACTCTTGCTCAAAAGGTGGCGGAAACGGAGTCTTTGAATAATTTTATTCAAGAATGTTTATTAAGGTTTTGCATTTTAACAAACAACACAAATTTACAAAAACAATACATCGCCATGGGCAAGGACCAGCATGCATGAGGGGGGCAGGAGAACAACAATGTGACTGGCTCAATACAATCATTAGACATAGCTAAATGCCTCTATAGCCCCACCAGAGACCAAGGGAGAAAGAGGAAGAAGCCATGAAAACCTGATGAAATAGCACCGCTCAGCTCGCAATTACCATGAGAGCTCAGAATAGATTTTCCGTGCCATGCACGGACGTGCCCCAATATATATCTCCCTCAACTCTAGCAGTAATGACACACCACAGCCTCCTCTCCTCGGATACCAAACCCTCTACACCCATGCAGGAACCAATCACGGGTTCTGCAGGTTACCACCCCTCGAGTGAAGAAATTTCTCCTCATCTCAGTCCTAAATGATCTACCCCGCATCCTGAGACTGTATCCGCTGGTTCTAGATTCCCCAACCAGGGAAAATATTCTCCCTGCATCTAGTCTGTCCAGTCTTGTTAGAATTTTATACGTTTCAATCGGATCTCCTGTCATTCTTCTCATCTCCAGTAAATGCAGGCCTAATTGAACCAAACTCTTATGAAAAGTAACGAACAAAGAAAATATGCGTCAACTCCAGTTGGGCAGAACGGTAGCATTCTGGATAGCATAATTGCTTCACAGCTCCAGGGTCCCAGGTTCGATTCCGGCTTGGGTCACTGCCTGTGCGGACTCTGCACATCCTCCCCGTGTGTGCGTGGCTTTCCTCCGGGTGCTCCGGTTTCCTCCCACAGTCCAAAGATGTGCAGGTTAGGTGGATTGGCCATGACAAATTGCCCTTAGTGTCCAAAATTGCCCTTATTGGGTGGGGTTACTGGGTTATGGGGATAGGATGGAGGTGTCGACCTTGGGTGGGGTGCTCTTTCCGAGAGCCGGTGCGGACTCAATGGGCCGAATGGCTTCCTTCTGCACTGTGGATTCTGTGATAATCTAAAGGGGAGTTACGTTTGCCACACACCACAATACCCAGTCTCAGGCCCAGTACAGAAGCAACATCATTCCATATATTTGTACAGAGAAGACCGGCATCAACTTGTTCAGATTATGACCAAACCTTCAGGTCACTGTCTGTGTGGGGTTCTCCCCGCGTCTGCATGGGTCTCACCCTTATAACCCAAAGAGATGTGCAGGTTAGGTGAATTGGCCATGCTAAATTGCCCCTTAATTGGAAAAAAAGAATTGGGCACTCTAAATTTATTTTACAAAGTAATGAACCTACTCGACCCCAGGACACATAACCTATCCAGCCCATCAAAGGAAAAAGGCCCAGATTCTTAAATTCAAAACAACAAAAGGAGCCAAAATAAAAACCCGATCGGTTAGCTCTAACTGGGGGGCTATTCTCAATCCCAGTGAGGACTTAACTAACCCTGGCACCCAACTCCAACCCAACCATCCACCCATCAACCCCCTGACTCCACTAATCTTCATTATAAACGGGGTAAGGGAGTGACAAAAACCATCACCGACCATAACCACAAGGATTATGACAATGACAGAAAGGAGTAAAATTGTGCACAGACCACATTTCACAAAATCAACTCAATCTAATTTTTACTAACAGAAGATAACAGATGACACCCGCCTTGTGCTCACACCTCACATGCCCTTGCAGGAGAAAAAAAACAACAATAAGTAATCAACAGCACAATCACAAGGGAGTAACGTCCAAGATTATAGAAGAATTGCGGTATAATAACAGCATCTATGTTGCTTGAGAAGGCCAAAGCCAAGACGGGGTCATTGAACACTCCTCAGGATCTCGCAAAGATTCCAACAAACAAAGCACTTTCACTTCCACCATGCTGCCGCTCTGTCAGCCAAACCACTCTGGGCACCAGCCGGGGGGATGGCTCAACAAACGGCCACCGCCAACCCCTCAGACAAGCACCAAGAATGGAACAGCACAAGGCTAGTGGTCAGCGGGCCCAAATGGCCCCAGGCCTCTCAAATCAAATACTCTATGCTTCTTGAAGCCTGATGCAGCCAGCCTCCAAATCAAGACGACTAAAGCATGGCAACCACTTTTCATACTTTTTAAAACATTTTTAGAGAATCCCATTCATTTTTTCCAATTAAGGGACAATTTAGCGTGTTCAATCCACCTACCTTGCACATCTTTGGGTTGTGGGGGACAAGACCCACGGGGAGTATGTGCAAACTCCACACGGACAGTGACCCAGAACCGGGATCGAACCTGGGACCTCATCGCTGTGAGACTGCAGTGCTACCACTGCGCCGCCCACTTTTCATACTCAATAGGGAACTCGCCTCCCACTTCTTGACAGGGATCAGGCTCACGGACACACCTTGTCCAGCCTCTGCCTCCCAAACCTGTCAGGATAGGCAACATGCCATACAACAGGATCTTTTTAAAAATTAATTTAGAGTACCCAATTCTTTTTTTCCAATTAGGGGGCAATTCAGTGTGGCCAATCCACCTAAATTGACATCTTTAGATTGTGAGGGTGAGACTTGGGGAGAATGTGCAAACTCCACATGGACAGAGACCCAAGGCCAGGATGGAACCCGGGTCCTCAGTGCCGTGAGGCAGCAGTGCTTTCTTTTTTTTAAAATTTAGAGTACCCAATTAATTTTTTCTAATTAAGGTACAATTTAGCGTGGCCAATCCACCGATCCTGCGCATCTTTGGGTTGTGGGGCGAGACCCACGCAAACACAGGGAGAATGTGCAAACTCCAGACGGACAGTGACCCAGAGCCGGGATCGAAACTGGGACCTCAGCGTCGTGAGGCAGCAGGGCTAATCCACTGTGTCACCATGCTGCCCTATATACAGTAATAGGAACTTTACGACTCAAAGGGAACATGCCCTTTCGAATTCAAGCAGTCTCATGCACCTCCACCATTCTCCCAAGGATAACTCGCAAATCTTCAAACTGAGCTCTAAAGACCTGAAATACAGTCAAGATCCTCATCCAGAAAAACATACTCAATAGCGGCCATCATTCGGAAGTACACAGCACACCGAGCGAAAGTCTGTTCACCGTCAACAATGCCACTTCAGGCTGCGTTCCCCCCCCCCCCCCCCCCCCCCCCCCCCCCAACCACCACCCCAGCACAACCTGACTGCCACAATCAAATGAGGATTCCTACAATTTATCACAGTTCCTCTTCGCAAAAATACCAATCAGGATGCCCAACGCAAGACATATATCCCTGGAAAAGTTAAACATGAGTGCAGCACGGTAGTAAAATGGTTAGCACTGTTGCCTCACAGCTCCAGGGTCCCAGGTTTGATTCCCGGCTAGGTCACTCTCTGTGCGGGTGTGCACATTCTCCCTGTGTCTGCATGAGTTTCCTCCGGGTGCTCCGGTTTCCTCACACAGTCCAAAGATGTGCGGGTTAGGTGGATTGGCCATGCTGAATTGTCCTTAGTGTCCAAAAAATGTTAAGTGGGGGTTACTGGGATAGGATAGATATGCGGGCTTCAGTAGGGTGCTCTTTCCAAAGGCCGTGCAGATGGGTGGCATAACCAGGACACTGTGAACTAGGACAAAATAAAGGATTGCAAGATAAGCAGCAGAAAAATACAGTCAACTCCTTAACTTTGCAACAATCACATGAGACTCCGAGTTTGAATATTTTCAAGGCAAAGGTGGATAGATTCTTGGCAAAGATGGATAAATAAGGAGGATGCAAACTACGAGCAGAACGAATAATTGTCCGGTGACAATGGAAGGGAGCAAAATAATGGACGTAGTCAATTACTGGGTGGAAAAATAAATAATTGCAGCAAAGATAGCTCTAAAAAGAGTTCAACGCCCTATTAGTAATTCTTTGAATAGCAGTTCTATTTTTGATTTGTAAACCAGGGGAGAGCGCGAACGCAGTCCCCCACTACCACAAATTTTGCAGTCGAGTATCCCGCATTTGGGGACATCGCAGGCGTCAGCACACCCGAAGTGCAATGGGCTAGCCTCGTCCTGGGCGAACCACCTTCTTGATCATGGTTTCACCCCTGCCAGGTAAGTATGCTTAAAAACGCTCACAGCCTCCAAGCCCACACCACACATCACATCTTACACTCACACTTACTGCATTTACACCGCCAAACTATTGCTTTACTTACAATTTCCTCTCACCAGAAAAGCCGGAACTTCTGTATTATTCTGACAAATGTTGGAATGTTCCTCTCTAGTAGGACATACATTGCTTAAAAAGACCACTAAGCTCATTTACACATTGTCCTTAAAAGGAAGTGAACCGCCCCTAACGTACTTGCCCGTCAAACTGAGGGACCGTTTTTGGAATTAAAAAAAAAGAATGAGGTATTCTAAATATATATTCAAAACAAATAATAATAATGTATGGGAAGCAAAGTTTCGAGGAGATGTGTGAGTCAGGTTTTTTTACACAGAGAGTAGTGAGTGTGGAACCTGCTGTCGGGGGTGGTGGTGGAAGCAGATATGATAGTGATGTTCAAGAGGCATCCTTGGTAGGAGTAATCTATAGGTCCTCAAACTGTAGTTTTACAGTAGAACACAGTATAAACCAGGAAATACAGGAGCTTGCATGAAAGGTACGGCAATAATAATTGGTGATTTTAATGTGTACATAGAATTTCATAGAATTTCACCGAATTTACAGTGCAGAAGGAGGCCATTCGGCCCATCGAGTCTGCACCGTCTCTTGGAAACAGCAAGGTCAACACCTCCACCCTATCCCCATAACCCAGTAACCCCACCCAACACTAAGGGCAATTTTGGACACTATGGGCAATTTATCATGGCCAATCCACCTACCCTGCACATCTTTGGACTGTGGGAGGAAACCGGAGCACCCGGAGGAAACCCACGCACACACGGGGAGGATGTGCAGACTCCGCACAGACAGTGAACCAAGCGAGAATCGAACCTGGGACCCTGGAGCTGTGAAGCATTTGTGCTATCCACAATGCTACCTGTGCTGCCCTTACATAGACCGGAGGCAGAGTTCATTGAATGTATTAGAGATTGTTTCCTGGAACAGTATATTAGGAACCAACCAGGAGCAGGCTACACTGGTTTGGTTTTAGGATCATGGGCAGGTTATTAAGAAGAATCTGAGAAGGTTTCTTTTGGGGCTTCAGGTTAATGTTCATGGGGACACACCCCCTGCACACACACACATATACACACCATACACAAGGGCACACACATCCCGAAACACACAACCACAACCCGCGTACACACACCCGACACATCTACACACCCTCTCAGAGACACCCCCAACACACATACACACTCACCTGACACGCACACCTCCAGCACACACTCCTGACAAACACACCCCGACACATACAATCACCCTGACACACATACATGCCAGACACACATTTAGAACATAGAACATAGAACAGTACAGCACAGAACAGGCCCTTCGGCCCTCAATGTTGTGCCGAGCCATGATCACCCTACACAAAACCACGTATCCACCCTATACCCGTAACCCAACAACCCCCCCTTAACCTTACTTTTATTAGGACACTACGGGCAATTTAGCATGGCCAATCCACCTAACCCGCACATCTTTGGACTGTGGGAGGAAACCGGAGCACCCAGAGGAAACCCACGCACACAGTGGGAGGACGTGCAGACTCCACACAGACAGTGACCCAGCCGGGAATCGAACCTAGGACCCTGAAGCTGTGAAGCATTTATGCTAACCACCATGCTACCCTGCTGCCCTAATTTGTTTTTCTTAATAAATTTAGAGTACCCAATTCATGTATTCCAATTAAGGGGCAATTTAGCGTGGCCAATTCACTTCCCCTGCACATCTTTTGGCTGTGGGGGCGAAACTCACGCAAACACGGGGAGAATGTGCAAACTTCACACGGACGTTTACCCAGAGCCAGGATCGAACCTGGGACCTTGGCACCATGAGGCAGCAGCAGTGCCCACTGTGCCACCGTGCTGTCCTCTGACCGACATTTTTTTTCAATAAATTTAGAGTATCCAATTATTTTTTTCCAATTAAGGGGCAATTTAGCGTGGCCAATACACCTACCCTGCACATCTTTGGGTTGTGGGGTGAGACCCAAGCAGATACAGGGAGAACATGCAAACTCCAGATGGACAGTGACCCAGGGCCGGGATCGAACCTGGGACCTAGACGCTGTGAGGCAGCAGTGCTAACTACTGCGCCATCGAGCCGCCCACCCAACATGCACATACCGACACACTCAACACACATACACCCCCTCCACATACATCCCAACACACACATACGTACCCGCGACACACACCCCTGACACACACATACCCACACCCCCAGCACACATACACTCCCTCCACATGCAAACCAACACACACCCACAGTATATACACACACTCTCGACACACACACACAGACATCCAATACAGACGCACACATCAGCAAGCACTCCCCGGCTCATACAACTCCCCAAACGCATCCCACAATACACACACCAACATGCACACACACCCCAAAACACACACATACCCCGGAACACACACTCCCAATGCGCACACACACACCCAACAAACACACACACCCCTGACACACACAATCACCCCGACACACGCACAGACACACACACCGCTGTCACACATATACATGCATTGCAATACATACACATGCACACATACCCCAACACACACACAATATGACACACACACAAGCATATCCCTGACACATACTTACAGACACCCGACACAGCCACACACACATTCAGATGCCCTGACACACACACACCCAACACACAATTACCATCCGGAAACACACACTACTGTAGCCACACACACATACCCCTGACACACTCACAATCCCTCGACACACACAAACACACCCCCAACATACACACAGCCCTAACACACACATACACATCTGCTGGCACACATCCCCTGAAACACACATACCCGACGCACTCACACGCCAGGGGCAGGATTCTCCGACCACCCCCCCCGCCCCCCCCCCCCCCCCCCCCCCCCGCCCCCCCGGGCCGGGTCGGAGAATCGCCGGGGGCCGGCGTCAATCCTGGCCCACGATTGGGGCCCACCGATCGGCGGGCGGCCCTGTGTCGTGGGGGCACTCTTTTCCTTCCGCCTTCGCCATAGCCTTCACCATGGCGGAGGCGGAAGTGACCCCCCTCCGCTGTACATGCGGGGGGATGACATCAGCATCCGCTGATGCTCCGGCGCATGTGCGGACTTCCGCCGGCTGGCCGGTTCACGCCACTCCATCACGCCGGGACCTCCTGCCCCGCCGAGTACAGGAGAATCCCGGCCCAGGTCAGTGACATGGTGGCACAATGGTTACCATTGCTTCCTCACAGCACCGGGGACCTGGGTTGAATTCCGGCCTAGGGTGACTGTGTGGTGTTTGCACTTTCTCCCCGTTATCTGAGTGGATTTCCTCCAGGTGCTCCAGTTTCCACCGACAATCAAAGATGTGCAGGTTGGGTGGATGGGCTATGCTAAATTGTCCCAGTGTTGAAGACAAATGTTTAGGTTAGGTTAAGGCACGCAATGTCAAACCCGGGGGCATGACCCATGGGTGGGTCGCGGGCAGGTGGCGGGAGGGACGCGGAGCCGTCCGTCGCAGCGCTCCCGATTGCTCAAATCCATGAGCAACAGCCGGCTTTTAATAATGCCGCTGCGAGTGGCCTTCAAAATGGCCAGGAACAGATTTTTAAAATTTGGCCGCACTCCACATGTGTGCCCGATCATCAATGCGTATGCGCAAAACTATGCGCATGGCACCGATGATCAGGCACGCATGCGCAGTGGGGCCACATTTGTTTTTATATGGTCCTAGCCTTTATTTTTCAAGGTCGGGGGGGCCAAAAGGACAAAGGGACCATTGGGGCCAAAGGGACCCAAAGCCATTTCCTCCAGTTTTGTCAGCAACAAACAAGGTCAGAGAAAATGGTGGGTCGCTAAGTTTGGCCGGTGTGGGTTGCGAAGGTAGGCAGGTGTGGGTCACAAAGGTCGGCCGGCGTGGGTCGCGAAGGTCGGCCGTCGTGGGTCGTGGAGGTCGGCCGGGTTGGGTCCCGAAGTTTGGCCGGTTGATAATAATGGGTCCCCGGACAAAAAGTTTGAAAAACACTGGGATTAAAAAAAAAAATTTAGAGTACCCAATTCATTTTTTCCAATTAAGGGGCAATTTAACTTAGCCAATCCACCTACCCTGCACATCTTTGGGTTGTGGGGGCGAAACCCACACAGACACGGGGAGAATGTGCAAACTCCACACGGACAGTGACCCAGAGCCGGGAACGAACCTGGGACCTCGGCACTGTGAGGCCGCAGTGCTAACCCACTGCGCCACCGTGCTGCCATGAAAAACACTGGGTTAAGGGATTATTGGAATAGGGCAGGGAAGTGAGCCTGGGCTGAATGGCCTCCTTCAGCACTGCTATGTTTATATGGCACACACCCCAAATACACATACACACAACACACACACAAATCACCCCCTAGGACACACTCACACACACACAAAGACCCCCTTGGACACACACACACACACACACACACACAAAGACCCCCTTGGACACACTCACAAACACATACACACAAACCCCCCCCCCCCCCCTTGGACACACACACACACACACACACACACACACAAAGCCCCCCTTGGACACACTCACACACACACACACACAAACCCCCCCTTGGACACACTGACACACACGCACAAGCCACAGCGCTATCCATCAGAGTCATCGTGGTTTTATGAAGGGAAAGTCACGTTTGACTAATTTGCAAAGCTGTAACAAGCAAAGTCGATCATGGGGATCTTTTAGATGTAATATAGTAGACTTCCGGAATGTGTTTGAATAGGTGCTGCAAAGAAGGTTAATTCACAAGGTGAGATCACATGGGATTAGGGGTAATTTATTAACTTGGATAGAAGACTGGCTGACAGACAGGAGACAGGGTCGGGATAAATGGGTCTTTTTCTGGGTGGCAAGATGTAATTAGTGGGGTGCCACGGGGTTCGGTCCTTGGGCCCCAGCTATTTACAATCTATATTAACGACTTGGATACAGGGATAGAAGGTTCTATAGCCAAATTCGCAGATGATGCAAAAATAGGTGGGACAGTAAGTTGCAATGAGGAAACCAGAACCTTACAAATGGATATTTATAGATTAGGAGAGTGGGCCAAAATGCGACAGATAGACTTTCATGTGGATAATGTGTGAGGCCATGCATTTTGATCGATAAAATAGGATAGAAACTTATCACCTAAATGGTGAAAGACTTCCGGGTGCTCCAATGCAGAGGGACCTTGGTGTCCTTGTGTAAGATTCACAGAAAACTCGCATGCAGGTGCTGCAGACAATAAAGGAAGCAAATGGAATGTTGCCATTTATAGCAAAAGGAATTGAGTATAAAGGTAGGGAAGTGTTGTGGCAACTGTGTACGGCATTGGTGAGGCCACACCTGGAGTATTGTGCACAGCTTTGGTCTCCTTATTTGACAAAAGATGTAGTGGCATTGGAGGCAATTCAGAGAATGTTCACTCAATTGATTACAGAGGGTGTTGTATGAAGAGAGATTGCACAGTTCAGGCCTTTCTCACCACCAGCCAAGCTAGGTCTTGGTGCTTGTTTGTAAGTTCTGGTGATGAGGCATTCTGCCAGATGACTCTGACAGTCTGCTCAGGGAACCATCCAACATCCTCCACAGTCTCCTTTTCCCTGAGGGCCTCGAGGACATTACGTGCTGACCACTGCTTCATTGTCTTTTGGTTAAAGGTGTTTTTCTTCAAAACTTTTTCCACAAGGGACAGGTGGTACAGCACGGTCCAACTACTTGGAGCGTTCCCGACAATGAGGCCAGGCCCATCCTTCGTAACACCGGGGACAGGTAGAATCTCAGTATGTAGTGACACTTGGTGTTTGCATACCGGGGGTCCACGCACAGCTTGATGCAGCTGCACACAAAGGTCACCATCAGGATGAGGGCGACATTAGGCACGTTCCTCCCTCCTTTATCCAGAGATTTGTACATGATGTCCCTTTGGACACGGTCTATGTTGGATCTCCAGATGAATTTGAAGATGACCCGGGTGACTGCTGCGGCGTAGGGTCAGGTAATGGGCCAAACCTGCGCCATGTACAGTAACACCAAGAGTACCTCACACCTGATGACCAGGGTTTTGCCCGCAATGGAGAGGGAGCGTTGCTCCCACCAGCCCAGTTTCTGTTTTACCTTGGCAATGTGCTCCTCCCAGTTTTTGGTGCACACCCCAGCCACTCCAAACCATATCCCCAGCATCTTCAGGTAACCTGACCTGACAGTGAAGGGGACAAATTACCAGTCGGCCCAGTTCCCAAAGAACATGACTTCGCTCTTGCCGCAGTTTACCTTGGCTCCCGAGGCCAGTTCAAACTTGGCGCAAGCATTCAACAGTCTACGAGCAGACGCGGGATCCAAGCAGAAAACGACGACATCGTCCATGTACAGGGAGGCCTTGACTTGCACACCTCCGCTGCCTGGGATTGTCACTCCTTTTATACCTGGATCCTTCCTGATGGACGCGGCAAAAGGTTCTATGCAGCACACATATGGGTGGCTGCAGCTTGTCAGCCCTGCGTCTGTGCAGCACGGGACCTGGCGATTCTCCAACCATTTTCCGCGCAACGCCAGTGCTAACCTTGAGTAGGGTGATCATGGCTCGGCACAACATTGAGGGCCGAAGGGCCTGTTCTGTGCTGTACTGTTCTATGTTCTAACCACTCACCCATTCTGGAATTGGTGAGGGTTTCGCGCCAATTTTCCCGTCATGAAACTCCACGGATCTTCCATTGGCGCCAGCCTCAGGAATGGAGAATCCAGCCCACGGTGCTTGGAATTTGCTGGCCACAAAATATAATGGCAGGGGGAGAATTGTGTGGGGTGAGGGCAATTTTTTCTGGGGAAATAAATCCTAGCTGTGGGTCGATTGCAGGCAGAAGTAATAAAGTATGAGCAGAACGAATAATTGTCCAGTGACAATCGAAGGGAGCAAAATAATGGACACGGGCAATTACTGGGTGGAAAGACGACATAACAGCAGCAAATGCAAAGGACTGGATGGGTGTAAAAAGAGTTCAGCGTCCTATTGGTAAGTCCGTGAATTCAGTTCTATTTTTGATTTGTAAATCAGGGGAGAGCGCGAACGCAGTCCCCCACTACCACAAATTTTGCAGTCGAGTATCCCGCATTTGGGGACATCGCAGGCGTCAGCACACCCGAAGTGCAATGGGCTAGCCTCGTCCTGGGCGAACCACCTTCTTGATCATGGTTTCACCCCTGCCAGGTAAGTATGCTTAAAAACGCTCACAGCCTCCAAGCCCACACCACACATCACATCTTACACTCACACTTACTGCATTTACACCGCCAAACTATTGCTTTACTTACAATTTCCTCTCACCACAAAAGCCGGAACTTCTGTATTATTCTGACAAATGTTGGAATGTTCCTCTCTAGTAAGACATACGTTGCTTAAAAAGCCCACTAAGCTCATTTGCATATTGTCCTTAAAAGGAAGTGAACCGCCCCTTAACGTACCTATCTGTCAAACGCAGGCTCAGCTTTCCGGAAAGGAAACTTTCTCTGTCTAACTTTGTTCAGCAAGGAAAGATTTAACTTTTCTGACACTGGGAGAGAGAGAGAGATTGATGAGGAGGTTTTTGAAGGCACGAGTGTCCCCAGGAGAGGTTTTCAGAGTCATGAGGAGGTTTTTTTGGAAGCTTCATGTTCATGGGTGGCCGCCCCCCCTCCTCCCCAGCACACCCACACCCCTCAGAGATTCACAAAATTGTGAATGGCATGGACAGATTGGACAGTCAGACGCTTTTTCACATGTTGGAAAAGTCAATGACTCGGAGATATAAGTTTAATATGCGAGAGGCAGAGGGGCATGATGGCGCAGTGGTTAGCACTGCTTCCTCACAGCGCTGAGGATCTTGGTTCGAATCCTGGTCCCGAGTCACTCTCCATTTGGAGTTTACACATTCTCCTCGTGTCTGCGTGGGTCTCACCCATGACGACCCAATGATGTGCAGAGAGCCCCTTAATTGGGGGAAAAAAAGAGAATTGGATACTCTAAATTTATATTTTTAAAAATAATAATAATGTGCGAGACGCAAAATTTAGAGGACATGGGGAGCCAGGTCTTTACAGAGAAGGTGGTGAGAGCCTGGACCACGCTGCCGGGGACGTGGCGGAAGCAGATACGATAGTGATGTTTACATAGAACAAACAGTGCAGAAGGAGGCCATTCGGCCCATCGAGTCTGCACCGACCCACTCAAGCCCTCACTTCCGCCTTCTCCAATTTATCATTTTGTTTTTATAAATTTAGAGTACCCAATTCATTTTTTTTCCAATTAAGGGGCAATTTAACGTGGCCAATCCACCTCCCCGGCACATCTTTGGGTTGTGGGGCGAAACCCACGCGAACACGGGGAGAATGTGCAAACTCCACATGGATAGCAACCCAGAGCTGGGATCGAACCTGGGACCTCGGCGCCGTGAGGCAACAGGGCTAATCCACTGCGTCGCCATGCCACCCCAGGGCAATTTATCATTTTAAAAATAATTTTTATTGAAATTTTTACGAAATATAAACAGCTCAACTCTTTAACAAAACAACTGCGGTAACACCCCAAGAACAATTCCCACCCAACTTCAAAAGCAACTACAAACAAGAGAAAAAAACCCAAAAGAACACCCAACGACAAAAGGGAAAGAGATAACACCCGCCACATCCCACAGACCCATGTACACAGTTCTCCCTCCCCCGATCCAAACCCCCCCACTCCCCCCCCCGGGGTTGCTGCTGCTGCCGGCCTATTTCCCTACCGTTCTGCCAGGAAGTCCAGGAAAGGCTGCCACCGCCTAAAGAACCCCTCTGTACTGATCCCCTCAGGGTAAATTTCACCTCCTCCAATTTAATGAACCCTGCCATATCATTGATCCAGGCCTCCACGCTTGGGGGCCTCGCATCCTTCCACTGAAGAAGAATCCTCCGCCGGGCTACTAGGGACGCAAAGGCCAGAACACCGGCCTCTTTCGCCTCCTGCACTCCCGGCTCCACTGCAACCCCAAAAATTGCGAGTCCCCAGCCTGGCTTGACCCTGGATCCCACCACTCTCGACACCGTCCTTGCTACCCCCTTCAAAAACTCCCCCAGCGCTGGCACGCCCAAAACATATGGGCGTAGTTCGCTGGGCTCCCCGAGCATCTAGCACACCTGTCCTCGCCCCCGAAAAACCTACTCATCCTCGTCCCAGTCATGTGGGCCCTCTGCAGCACCTTGAACTGTATGAGGCTGAGCCTCACATAGGAAGAGGAGGAATTCACTCTCTCCAGGGCATCAGCCCACGTCCCCTCCTCAATCTCCTCACCCAGCTCCTCTTCCCATTTACCCTTCAGTTCCTCCACCGAGGCCTCGTCTACCTCCTGCATCACCCGGTATATGTCCGAAATCCTCCCTCCTCCAACCCACACCCCCGAGAGCAACTGATCCCGCACCCCTCGTGGGGGCAGCAAGGGGAACCCCTCCACCTGCTGCCTGGCAAACGCCCTCACCTGCATGTACCTAAACATGTTCCCCGGTGGGAGCCCAAACTTACCCTCTAACTCCCCCAAGCTCGCGAACCTCCCCTCCACAAACAGGTCCATCAGCCTCCTAACTCCTGCCCTGTGCCAGCCCAGGAATCCGCCATCAATGCTCCCTGGGACAAACCGATGGTTCCCCCATATCGGGGCCTCCATCGAGCCCCCCACTTCTCCCCTATGCCGTCTCCATTGCCCCCAAATTTTGAGGGTAGCCGCCACCACCAGGCTCGTGGTATACCTTGTTGGAGGGAGCAGCAACGGCGCCGTTACCAGTGCCTCAAGGCTCATGCCCACACATGACGCCGCCTCCATCCTCTTCCATGCTGCCCCTTCCTCGTCCATTACCCACTTACGCACCATCGCTGCCTCGTTCCAGGAACACGCTTCACACCCTCGGAGTCCCATGCGCCCACACAAATCCCGTGATACTCCTGTTGACCCTCCTAAAAAAGGCCTTCGGGATAAGGATGGGGAGGCACTGCAACAGGAACAAAAACCTCGGGAGCACCGTCATCTTAACGGACTGCACCCTCCCCGCCAGTGACAGCGGTAACATATCCCACCTCTTAAACTCCTCCTCCATCTGCTCCACCAACATTGTGAGGTTGAGCTTGTAAAGGGCCCCCCAACTCCCAGCCACCTGGACCCCTAGGTACCTAAAGCTCTTCCCTGCCTGCTTCAATGGGAGCCTACCAATCCCCTCGTCTTGATCCCCCGGATGCACCACAAACAACTCACTCTTGCCCAGGTTCAACTTATACCCCGAGAAACCCCCAAATTCACTAAGAATCCTCATCACCTCTGGCATCCCCCCCACCGGGTCCGCCACATACAGCAACAGGTCGTCCGCATACAGCGACACTTGATGCTCCTCCCCACCCCGCACCAGGCCCCTCCAGTTCCCTGACTCCCTCAATGCCATGGCCAGGGGCTCAATCGCCAACGCGAAGAGCAAGGGGGACAGGGGGCACCCCTGTCTCGTCCCACGGTACAGCCGAAAGTACTCCGACCTACTCCTATTTGTGGCTACACTCGCCATCGGGGCCTCGTAGAGCAGCCTCACCCACCGGATAAACCTCTCCCCAAACACAAACCTCTCCAGCACCTCCCACAAATACTCCCACTCAACCATATCAAAGGCCTTCTCCGCATCCAATGCCACCACTTTCTCCGCCTCCCCTTCCATGGCCGGCATCATAATGACATTGAGGAGCCTTTGCACGTTCGCATTCAACTGCCTTCCCTTCACAAACCCCGTCTGGTCCTCGTGAATGACCCGGGCACGCAATCCTCTATTCTAGTGGCCAGGATCTTTGCCAGCAGCTTAGCATCGGCGTTCAGAAGCGAAATCAGCCTCTATGACCCATACTGCAGAGGGTCCTTGTCCCGCTTCAGGATCAAGGAAATCAGCGCCTGTGACATAGTTGGGGGCAAAGCCCCCCCTCCCTTGCCTCGTTAAAGGTCCGGACCAACAGGGGGCCCAACAGGTCCAAATACCTTTTATAAATTTCTGCCGGGAACCCATCCGGGCCCGGCGCCTTCCCCGACTGCATGCTCCCCATCCCTTTGACCACCTCCTCCAGCTCGATCGATGCCCCCAGTCCTTCCACCTGCTCCTCCTCCACCCTCGGGATTCGCAGCTTGTCCAAGAAGCACCCAATCCCCCCCCCCCCCCCCCCCTCCACCGGGGGCTCCGACCGGTACAGTTCCCCATAGAAGTCCCTGAAGACCCCATTAACATCTACTCCCCTCCGCACCACCTTCCCAGCTCTATCCGTCACTCCCCCAATCTCCCTGGCCGCATCCCGCTTTCGGAACTGGTGTGCCAGCATCCTGCTCGCCTTCTCCCCGTATTCATACACCGCCCCCTGTGCTTTCCTCCACTGAGCTTCCACCTTTCTGGTAGACAATAGGTCGAATCTGGCCTGAAGGCTACGCCTCTCCCCCAGAAATCCCTCCTCTGGAGCCTCCGCATATCTCCTATCCACCCGCACCATCTCCCCTATCAGTCTCTCCCTATGGGTTCGGATGGAGATGAATTCCCCCCTCATCACCACCTTCAATGCCTCCCAGACCATCCCCACTCGGACCTCCCCGTTATCATTGGCCTCAAGGTACCTCTCGATACACCCCCGAACCCTCCCGGCCACCTCCTCATCTGCCAGCAGCCCCACCTCCAAGCGCCAGAGCGGACGTTGGTCCCTCTCTTCCCCCAGCCCGAGGTCCACCCAGTGCGGGGCATGATCTGAAATGGCAATGGCGGAGTATTCCGCATCCTCCACCCTCGAAACCAACCCCCTACTCAGGACAAAAAAAATCAATCCTCGAGTAGGCTTTATGTACGTGGGAGAAAAACGAGTATTCCCTGGCCCTTAGCCTCGCAAACCTCCAGGGCTCAACCCCCCCCCCATCTGGTCCATAAATCCCCTCAGCACCTTAGCCGCCGCCGGCCTCCTACCCGTCCAGGACTTGGATCGATCCAATGGGGGATCCAGCACCGTGTTGAAGTCCCCCCCCATGATCAGGCCCCCCACCTCCAGGTCCGGAATGTGGACCAACATACGCCGCATGAACCCCGCATCGTCCCAATTTGGGGCGTAAACATTCACCAACACCACCCGCTCCCCCTGCAGCTTACCACTCACCATCACATATCTCCCCCCACTGTCAGCCACCACCCTCAACGCCTCAAACGACACCTTCTTCCCCACCAGGATCGCCACCCCCCTACTCTTCTCATCCAGCCCTGAGTGAAATACTTGGCCCACCCATCCCTTTCTCAGCCGGACCTGGTCCCCACTCTCAGGTGTGTCTCCTGGAGCATGGCCACATCCGCCTTCAGCCCCTTCAGGTGCGCAAATACCCAGGCCCGTTTGACCGGCCCATTCAGCCCCCTCACATTCCAGGTTATCAGCCGGATCAGAGGGCTCCCTGCCCCCCTCCCCTGCCGATTAGCCATACCCCATCCCTTGCCCACCCCCGGCCAGCGTCTCCTGCTCTGCCAGTTTCCCTCGGTGGCAACTCCCCTCCTCAAGCACCCCCTGCATCCTCCAGCTCCTTCCTGACCATTTCAGCAGCAACCCGGTTTCCCCCCCCCCCCCCCAAGGCTAGGACCCCTCCTAGCCGCGCCCCTCCCTCCATAGCACTCCCGTGAGCCAGCTAACCTCTGCTGACCCCGGCGACTCCTGCCCTACCTCCGACTCCTCCCCACGTGCGACTACCCCTCCTCCATCGTGCCCGTCAACGGGTCCTTCCCCCCGCCATTTTGTCTTCCTTCCCCCGCTTTTACGGGGGTGCTTTCTCCGTTTTTCTCCTTACCCCACTCCTGGTCCGGACCAGGACCTCTTCTGACCTCTTCCCACGTCAGGATTTGCCGCCACGGCTCCGTTGGGGACCCTGAAAAGAGCCCCAAAGTCCGTTCTCAGCGGGAGCTGCCGAATGTGCGGCTTAGCTCCTCATTGCCGCCACCGGAAGTCTCCAGGGCAATTTATCATGGCCAATCCACCTGACCTGCACATCTTAGGAGAGTGGGAGGAAACTCACGCAACCGGAGGAAACTCATGCAGACATGGGGAGAACGTGCATACGCCGCACAGACAATGACCCAGCGGGAAATCGAACCTGGGACCTTGGCGCTGTGATATCCACTTGTGCTACCGTGCTGCCCTTGACGGGAGTAATCTATCGGTCTCCAAAGAGTTCTACAGTTGGGCACAGTATATACCAGGAAAACTGGGAGCTTGCAAGAAAGATATGGGAAAAATAATGGATGATTTTAATATGCACATAGATTGGAGGAATCAAATTGCCAAGGGAAGCCTGGAGTTTATTGAATGTATTAGAGATTGCTTCCTGGAACAGTATATTGGGGACCAACAAGGGAGCAGGCTACTCTGGTTTGGTATTGAGTAATGAAGAGGGATTAATTAATGACCGAATGGTTAAAGATCCACTCGGGAGTAGTGACCATGGTACGGTAGAATTCCGGAGGAAACACCTGCAGACACGGGGAGAACATCTGGAAATCAAACTTGGGACCATGGAGCTGTGAAGCAACAGTGCTAACCACGGTGGTACCCGTGCCACCCTGAGAAGACTGGGCAGGAAGGCTAAAAGATAGGACAGCTGATGAGCAGAGGCAGGTGTTTAAGCAGGCACTCAATTCCTCACAACTAAAATGGGTGGCACGGCAACACAGTGGTTAGCACTGTTGCTTCACAGCGCCAGGGACCCGGGTTAGGTTCCTGGTTTGGGTCACTGTCTGCCGTCACCAGGGTGCCCCAGGTCCAGGGGGTCAGCGATGGGGTGCATGTTGCCCTGTGGCCACCGGTGGATAACAGGCCGCTGTTCACGAACAGGAAGGGGTACCACTCCATGAATGTTCAGGTAGTCTGTGGCAACCAGATAAGGATCCCGATACCTGGGCAATGTGCATGACTCGTTCGTGCTGGCGCATTCTCTGATCCCCAGCAGGTTCGAGGGACGCCCCCCGCCCCTCGGTTGCGGAACTGGTTGCTGGGCGACAGGGGTTAATCGCCTATACGCCTATATGGAGGCCACAAACCGACGAGGAGAACCACTACAATAATGCCCATTGTGCAACCAGGGGTATGGTTGACAGGTGCGTTAGGGTGCTGAAGTTGTGCTTCTGGTGCCTGGACCGCTCTGAAGGGGCCCTCCAGTACGAGGCAAGGAGGGTCAGCCACATCGTTGTGGTCTGCTGCATCCTCCACAATATAGCCCAGCAGAGGGGCGATGTGCTGGAGGAGGATGAGGAGCAACGGCAGGCCTCGTCAGATGAGCAGGTTGAGGGGCAGGGGGACAATGGGCAGCACGTGGGGGCTGGCCATGCACGGGAGGCCACACTACGCTATCGGCAGGGCCAGCGAGCACGGAACGCTTTAGTCGACGCACGTTTCACCAACTAGGGGGGAGGGGTGTTGCCGGGCAGGGGCATGGATACCACAATACCACACCCCTTCACCACCAAACCACCCTCACCCCCACCACCAAACACCCTGAACTCCCGCACCACCGATCACCCTCACCTCCCACACCATTGAACCACCTGCATGCACACCCCCCTCCATTATATATACCTGCGGCACTACAAGCCAGGGGGGCACTGTGTTGGCAGTGACAGCGGGTCTGATGTTGACAGCCTGCTGTGTGATGAGCTCCATGCTCAACATCGTTAGACAATGTCTGACTTATGCCCACAGTCGCACCTTCCACCTGGGTGACGCCTGCATGTGGGCTGGCCAGTCTATCACAAGGTCCTGTCGAATTACTGGGGAGGGGGGTGGCTACATGGTCCACCCACTGGGCCTCACACGTCCATCACCCCTCACTCCCAGGGGCCATCACTGACTGCCCCACCCCAGCAATGATCAGCCAGAGCACAGAGGCAGGTTTCGATGGTTTTAACAGGTGTTTAATGTGAGGACGTATATACTGTCTGTGCACTAGCCCCTATAACTAAACTGTACCCTGCAACCGTGCCAACTTTACTGGTGTCTAAGTTTCTGGCCTAATGGACCCTAACACTGCCTGGGTGGTTCCCCAGATGGTACAGCAGGAGTGGAGGCAGACTGATGTGACCCCTGCCCAGCGACGAGGGTCCCCGTTGGTGCACATCTCCTGGGGCGGCCTGGCCTGGATGGGTCCGGCTGCACCTTGGATGTCCCAGGTGGCGTGGTGCCGCCCTGTTCTGCCCGCTGCCCACCAGATGCACCAGGGACAGAAGGGTGGGGGAGTCCGAGGTGCTGCGCTGTTCCGGAACCTTCCCTGCAAGAGTCACCAGCATAGGTCCCAGCACCTCCTCCTCTCTTGGGGTGCCCGATGACCCCCCCGGGCTTCTCCATGGGATGGGGATGCGAATGGAGCCCCCCCCCCCCCCCCCCCCCCCCCGACACCGCCAGTCCTGGATGCCCACTCTGGTGTTGACAAGGGTCTGAACGTTAGCGGCCATGGAGCACAGGGAGTGGGCCACCTCCCTCTGGGACTGGACCATCTCCCTCTGTGTCTGTGCGCCGCCAGCCAGCACCTGGGTAAGGCTGCCACACTGAGGAGGACCGCTGCAATGTTCAGGTCGCTCCGGCACATGGTTGCCTGTGAGTGGGCAGCCCTGCCCTGGGCCGCGGTCCCTGCCTGTACAGAATGCCCCAGGCCTTGCACACTGTGACCCAGGTCCGACACCGTCACCCTCATTACCTCCACCGCGGACGCCACCCGTGCAGTTTTGGCCTGGGTGGCATGCATGACTGGCACCACCTCCTGCTCCTGCATGCAGATGGATTCCGCCACCTGGCCCTGCAGGTGCTGGACGCCGTCATCTCCTCCTCTAGTCCCTGGGTCTCTGCCTGCACCTGCACTGTGGGTGGCACTGGATGCTTCAGGGGCCCGGGACCTGTCTTGGGGGCAGCTGGTTGCTGGGGCCAGGCTGCTCTCCGACCGTCCGGCCCCTCGTCTGCTCCAAACTCCACCTGCTGTACCAGACCGACTGTGTGGTGCGCACCAGCAAGTGTCCAAGAAGCCTCCTCACTAATTTGCCCAACCGAGGTGATAGTCTCTGAGATGGTGGAGGGTGCTGGAGATAGCAGTGACGTAAAGTTAATGTCCTCATCCGACCCAACATCCGGGGTCCCCTGTGTGTTTGTCTCCTGTGTGTTTGTCCCCTGAGTCGTGGTCTCCTAGCTCGTCTCAGGCAGAGGGTTGGATTCCGGCTGCTCTCCCCATCGGTGCTTGGATTTCTGGGGGGGCACCGGCCCTGGCATGGCTGAGAGGCAGGGGGCCCCGGATGGGCCAGGCTCATCGCCAGCTGATCCTGTAAGACACAAGACAGCATGTATGGTTAGACAGCTGGACGGGGCTGAGGCGTGAGGTGGTGAGGACTGGGGTGAGGGGGTGAGGGGGGGTTGAGGTGTAGGTTGAGTGGGATTGGGGTGTGGGGAAAGAGGGGGTTGGGGTGTGGAGTGAGGGGGTGAGGGGGGTTAGGATGTGGGGTGAGAGGAGTGAGGGGGGTTGGGGTGTAGGGTGAGAGGGGTGAGGGGGGTTGGGGTGTAGGGTGAGAGGGGTGAGGGGGGTTGGGGTGTAGGGTGAGAGGGGTGAGGGGGGTTGGCATGTGGTGAGGGGGTTTGGGTGTGGGGTGAGGGGGATTGGGGTGTGGGGTGAGAGGGGTGAGGTGGGTTGGGGTCTGGGGTGAGAGGGATGAGGTGGGTTGGGGTGTGGGGTGAGGGGTGTTGGGAGGTTGCATGAGGGAGGGTTGGGGTGTGGGGTAAGGCTGGTACGGGGTTGGGGTGCGGGATGAGATGGATTGGGGTGTGGGTTGAGGGGGGTTGGGGTGTGGGGTGAGGGGTGTTGGGATGTGGCGTGACGGGGGTTGGGGTGTGGGGTAAGGGTGGTGTGGGGGGTTGGGCTGGGCACACATTTGCCATGCAGACCCGCAACCAGGCAGGGGGTCTCACCTAGTGGTGCACCGCCGACCTCCGCATCGACGACCTTCTCTCCTCCGGCATGCCAACAATGTCTAGTGCCCTCTGCTTGGGCACGGTAAGGGGATGTAGGTCTTCTGTTCCCCCTCCGTCTTCTCCCGTTCATGGCGGTTGTGCACAGCCTTGTCCTGGTGGGGAGGGGGGAGGCAAACACAAACAGCGACAGTGTTAGACAGTCCGACGCATGCAGCCCAGGGGTTGGCGCTCAGATGGCATCGGTGCACAGGCTGGCATGGGTGGGTGCAGCCATGTGGATCACGGTGGGGGTGCGACAGACCCCTGCGGGAGAGAGGGCGGGTCACATGTGTTTGGGGGGGTAGGGTGGTTTGTGCCAGGGGCACAGTGCTGGGTACTCACCCTGGCCGCCCTGAGGAGGTTGTGCAGTTTTTTCCTGGTCTGCAGTCCAGGCCACCACCCCGACAGCTCTGATGGCGCCTGCCACCTCTGCCCAGGCACGGTGAACGATGGCGCCTGCTGACCTCCATCCTGGCCCGGGGTACAACACCAGCATCCACTCCTCCACGGCGTCCAGGAGGCTCTCGAGTTTGCCGCCCCAGAATTGCGGCGCTGCTCTCCTGGTGGCCATCTTGCCTGCGACACTGGGTGTGGAGGAGAATGATTAAGTACAGCCGCGACGTTGCATCAATCACGGAATCAGCGAATCAGCAGCCGGCCCGTCGGACATTTCTTCAAAGATGTAACAAGCAGTGTCGATCATGGGGATCCTGTCGATGTCGTATATCTGGGGCGCGATTCTCCGACCCCCACGCCGAATGGGAGAATCGCGGGAGTGCCGAGCGATTCACGCCACTCCACCCTGGCTCCCGCACGTGATTCTCCCACCCCCCCAAAATGGTGTGTCGCGTTTTGCGACAGGCCGCACGAAGAATCGCCGCTCTGGTCGAGTGGCGATTCTCCGGCCCGGATGGGCCGGGCGGCCTGCCTAATCTGACCGGTTCACACCGGCACCAACCACACCTGGTCGCTGCCGGCGTGAACAGCGCGCGACCGCTGCGTGTGGGGCCAGTGGGGGGGCAGAGAGAGGATCGAGCACCAGGGGGGTGCTCAGGAGGGGTCTGACCCGCGATCGGTGCCCACAGATCGTCGGGCCGGCGTCTCTGAAAGACACACTCTTTTCCCTCCGCCGCCCCGCAAGATCAATCCTCCATGTCTTGTGGGGCGGGACGGCAACCTTGCACGTGTGGGTTGGCACCGGCCAACCTGTGCATGCACGGGTGATGTCACTTAGGCGCCGCCGGCTGCGTCATTTACACGGCGCCGCTTTGACGCGGGCGTCAAGGCCCGGCGCTCGTAAATGACACGGCTCCGCTCCTAGCCCCCTGGGGGTGGGAGAATAGGGGGTGAGGAGCAGCCTCCGACGCCAGAGTGAAACACTCCGGTTTTCACTCTGACGTCGCCACTTTGTCTCCCGATGGGAGAATCGCGCCTCTGGACTTCCGGATGGTTTTTGATAAGGTGCCGCACAGAAGACTAATTCACAAGGTGAGATCACATTGGATTAGGGGTAACTTATAAGCTTGGATAGAATACAGCATGGTACAGTGGTTAGCTCAGTTGCTTCACAGTGCCAGGGTCCCAGTTCGATTCCTGGCTTTGGTCACTGTCTGTGCGTGTCTGCGTGGGTTTCCTCCGGGTGCTCCGGTTTCCTCCCACAGTCCAAAGATGCGCAGGTTAGGTGGATGGCCTGATAAATTGTCCTTCGTGTCCAAAAAGGATAGGTGGGGTTACTGGGTTACAGGGACAGAGTGATGGTGTGGGCTGGCTTAGGGTGCTCTTTCCTCGAGCCAGTACAGCATCGATGGGCTGAATGGCCTCCTCCTGCACTATACATTCTACGATTTTATAAGGCTGGCTGACGGACAGGAGACCAAGAGTCTGGGTAAATGGGTCTTTTTCTGGGTGGCAAGATGTAATTAGTGGGGTGCCACAGGGTTCGGTCCTTGGGCCCCAGCTATTTACAATCTATATTAACAACTTGGATACAGGGGTAGAAGGTTCTATAGCCACATTCGCAGATGATGCAAAAATAGGTGGGACAGTAAGTTGCAATGACGAAACAACAACCTTACAAATGGATACAAGTCCAAAGACGTGCAGGTTAGGTGGATTGTCCGTGTTAAATTGCAATAAGTGTCCTAAAAGGTTAGGAGGGGTTATTGAGTTAGGGGAGTAGGGTGGAAGTGAGGGCTTAAGTGGGACGGGGCAGACTCAATGGGCCAAATGGCCTCCTTCTGCACTATAAGTTCCATATTCTATGTATATATATAGGTGAGGGGAGTGGGCCAAGATGTGACACTTGGACTTTGACGTGGATAATGTGTGAGGTCATGCATTTTGGTCGAAAATGTAGGGAAGCAGATACTGGCAGGGGGTTTGGTGATGTCCTGTCTCGAGTATTGAACATAAGGGTGGCAATGGGTCCGGAGGAGGCGACTGTTGGTGTTTCAGGGGCCCCGGAAGTCCAGGGGGAGAAAGAGGCCGAGGTTTTGGCCTTTGCTTCCCTGGCAGCCCGCAGACGGATACTTCTGGCTTGGAGGGACTCAAAGCCCCCGAAGTCGGAAGCCTGGCTGTCAGACATGGCGAGTTTCCTGGGCTTGGAGAAAATCAAGTTCGCCTTGAGAGGGTCGTTGTTAGGGTTCGCCCGGAGGTGGCAACCGTTCATTGACTTCTTTGTGGAGAATTAATTGACATGGGGGGGGGGGGGGGGGCGCGGCTCCGCTGCAGAGGGATCTGGGTGTCCTCGTGCATGAGTCACAGAAAACTAGCGTGCAGGTACAGCAGATAATAAAGGAATGTTGGCATTTATAGCAAAAGGAATTGAGTATAAAGGTAAGGAAGTGTTGTTGCAATTATACAATAAGAAGTCTTACAACACCAGGTTAAAGTCCAACAGGTTTGTTTCAAACACGAGCTTTCGGAGCACGGCTCCTTCTTCAGGTCCACATCATGGCAATTATACAAGGCATTGGTGAGGCCACACCTGGGGTATTGTGCACAGTTTTGGTCCCCTTATTTGAGGCAAGATGTAGTGGCATTGGACGCAGTTCAGAGGAGATTTACTAGGTTGATTCCAGCGATGAGGGGTTTGTCATATGAGGAGAGATTAAACAGTTCAGGCCTAGTCTTTCTAGAGTTTAGAAGAATGAGGGGAGATCAAATCGAATGCGGTGGATGCTGGGACAGTGAGTAAATTTAAGGAGGAGTTAGACAGATTTTTAATTGGTAATGGATTGAAGGGTTATGGAGAACGGGGAGGACGGTGGAGTTGAGGCCAGGATGGGATCAGCCATGATCACATTGAGGGTGTTAGGCTCGGGAGGCTAAATTGCCGACTCCTGCTCTGAGGTCAAGTGTTCGAGGGAGGAGATGCTCTGGATGATTTTGCAATCCAGCTATTGGCCTGTAGCATTGTAGGTACCAGATGAGGAAGATGTCAGCCATGATAGAATGGTGGAACAGATTCGATGGTTCAAATGGCCTAATTCTGTACCTTTTTCCTATGAACTTGACAAATAGATGGATAGGATAGGACGAGAGGCCTACGGACACCGAAAATGCAGAAGGTTTTAGTTTTGACCGGCATCATGATTGGTGCAGGCTTGGAGGGCCGAAGGGCCTGTTCCTGTGCTGTATTGTTCAATGTTCTTTGACACACACACACCCTACACACACACACACTGGACAGAAACACATATTCCCCACACACACATCCTCACATTCCATCAGAGACACTCAAGCACACACATTCCAGACATACACATACCACCCAACACACCCAGCACACACAGAAAGCCCCCCAACACAACCCCCGCCCCAGTACACACACAGAAAGCCCCAACACACCCATGACACATAATTACAGGCACCCAATGCAGACACACATCTCTGCCACACACACATCCCTAACACTCCCGACACACAAGCACATCCAACACACACACACCCTCACCCCGACACACACACACAAATGACACAGACACACACACCCGACAAAAACACACACCCCGACAGACACACATATCTGAAAACACATCCAAAATGCCCAAACACACACATCCCCCGACACACACACATCCCAGACGCACACACGGGCCAGGATTCTCCCCTACCCGGCGGGGCAGGGGGTCCCGGCGGGATGGAGTGGCATGAACCACTCCGGCGTCGGGCCTCCCCAAAGGTGCGGAATTCTCCGCACCTTTAGGGGTTAGGCCCGCGCCGGAGTGGTTTCCGCTCCACCGGCCGGTGCAAACGGCCTTTGGCACCCCGCTAGCCGGGGCCAAAAGGCCTTCGCCGGCCGGCAGAAGTCCGCGCATGCGCCGGAGCATCAGCGGCTGCTGACGTCATACCGGCGCATGCGCAAGGGAGGGGCTCTCTTCCGCCCCCGCCATGGTGAAGGCCATGGTGGGGGCGGAAGAAAAAGGTGCCCCCATGGCACAGGCCCGCTCGCCGATCGGTGGGCCCCGATCGCGGGCCAGGCCACTGTGGGGGCACCCCCCGGGGTCAGATCGCCCCACGCCCCCCCCCCAGGACCCCGGAGCCCGCCCATGCCGCCAATCCCGCCTATACCAGAGGTGGGCTAAACTACGCCACAGGAAAGGCCTGTCAGCGGCGGGACTTTGGTCCATCGCGGGCTGGCGAATCGCCGCAGGGGGCCCCGCCGACTGGCGAAGCGTGAATCCCACCCCTGCCGAATCTCGGGGAGCGGAGAATTTGTGACACGGTGGGGGCGGGATTGTAGGAGAATTCCGCCCACAGACACCGAACACAGGCACACAGACACATCCCCTCACACACATACCCCACATGCTGGGGGTCACCATCACCAACAGTCTGTCCTGGTCCATTCACATTGATGCAACAGTCAAGAAAGCGCAACATCATCTCTACTTCCTACGGAAGCTAAAGAAATTCGGCATGTCTGCATCAACTCTCACAAACTTGTACAGATGTGCCACAGAGAGCATCCCATCTGGCTGCATCACAGCTTGGTATGGCAACTGCTCGGTCTCAGATTGCAAGAAACTGCAGACTGTGGTGAACTCAGCCCAACGTATCACACAAGCTTGCCACCCTCACATTGATTCTGTCCACACCTCCCGCTGCCTCAGGAAGGCAGACAGCATTGTCACAGACCCCTCACATCCAGGTTTTGTCCTCTTCCAGACCCTTCCACCAGGCAGAAGGTACAGAAGTCTGAAGACTCTCACATCCAGACATAGGAACAGCTTCTTCCCCACAGCTACAAGACTCCTCAATGACTCTCCCTCGGACTGATCTGTTCCCTGTAAGAACACTATTCACGACGCCCTATGCTGCTCTTGCTCATGTATTTGCTTTGTTTGGCCCCTTGTTCCGCACAGTAACCAATCACTGTTTGTCGATGTACCATTTGTCAATGTACTCTGTTGATTATTCTTTTTTGTCAACTATGTACGTACTGTTTACGTTCCCTTGGCCGCAGAAAAATACTTTTCACTGTACTTCGGTACATGTGACAATAAAATCAAAATCAAATCACAGACACCCGAAACAGACTTACACCGCCAACACACCCACATTATACACACACAAACAGACATCTGACATAGATACACACCACGTCACACATACACCACTGACACACACAACTGACACACACGCACACCCCCGACACACAGACACCCCGACATACACAGTTACTCTCAACACCCGACACACACCCTTCCAGCACACACACCCGACAAATACACCCCCAACAAACACACCCGACACACAAATACCCTCGGAATCACACACATACCCAGACATACACACACACCCGATACACACACCTACCCCCAACACCATCTCACACACACACACACAGATGTCCTACACACACACATGCTGGCAAACACACACCTGACAGATATACAAACCCCAGACACACATATAGCCCGACACACACACATACAGCCAACACTGACATGCACCAGGGCAGCACGGTAGCATAGTGGTTAGCACCGTTGCTTCACAGCTCCAAGGTCCCAGGTTCGATTCCTGCCTTGCGTCACTGTCTGTGCGGAGCCTGCACGTTCTCCCCGTGTGCGCGTGGGTTTCCTCCCACAGTCCAAAGACGTGCAGGTTAGGCAGATTGGCTATGCTAAATTTCCCTTAGTGGGTTACGGTGATCGGTAGAGATGTAGGCTTGGGTAGGGTGCTCTTTCCAATGGCACAGCTTCAGCACAGTAAATTCAATGATGGCACGTTGGCTAGCCCAGGCTACCCCACAGCGTCAAGAACCTGGGTTCAATTCAAGGCTTAGGTCCCTGTCTGTGTGGAGTTTGCATGTTCTCCCCGTGTCTGCATGGGTTTCTTTTGGGTTCCTTGCACAGGTCAAGGATGTGCAGATTAGGTGGAGTGGCTATGTTAAATTGGCCCTTAGTGTTGAAAAAAAGACGTGTAAATTAGTTAAGGGTTCTTTGGAATAGGGTGGGGAAGTGAGTTTAGGTAGAATACTGTTTCAGAGGGTAAATGCAGGGATTTGGGCTGAATTGCCCTGTAGGGATTCTGGTTATATAAAACACACAGCCAGCCACCGGCAAATCCGAAGATCTTATCTCCACAAATTGAGCTGAGACAATGGATTTACAAAGTGGAGTAGAGATAAAAGAATTACATTGCACACAGTGAATCAATCACGCTCTATTTTTATTTTGTCAATCAGGGGGAGCACCCGGAGGAAACGGACGCAGACTCTGCACAGACAGTGACTCAAACTGGCAATCAAGCCCGGGTCCCTGGGTCTGTGAAGCAATAGTGGTAACCACTGTGCTCCCGTACCGAATGAGATCATACGGGGGGGGGGGGTGGGGGCAGGCGGGATCAAGGTATCGAATTGATCAGCCATGATCATCATTAACGACAAAGCAGGCTGGAAGGGCTCTTGCTGCCTCGATTTTATATGTGACTCTACAATATGCACTGAACCTGCAGGGTTTCTGAATCAGCATGACTAAGCTCCAAATTGGAGAAAAACAAAGCGTGCAACAGCGACCTCTGTTGGGAAAGAAATAAATTTCTACCTTTAAGTTATAAATCAGGGGAGAGCGCGAACGCAGTCCCCCACTACCACAAATTTTGCAGTCGAGTATCCCGCATTTGGGGACATCGCAGGCGTCAGCACACCCGAAGTGCAATGGGTGAGCCTCGTCCTGGGCGAACCACCTTCTTGATCATGGTTACACCCCTACCAGGTAAGTATGCTTAAAAGCTCTCACACTCTCCCACCCCACACCACACATCACATCTTACACTCACACTTACTGCATTTACACCGCCAAACTATCCCTTTACTTACATTTATCTCTACTGATTAAGACTAGTCATGTTCTATTATTTTGAAACATTTCGAATGTTCCTCTCTAGTAGGAAAGCCATTGATAAAATAGCCTGCTATCTAATTTCCATATTGTCCTTAAAAGGAAGTGAACCGCCCCTCAACCAACCTGTCCGTCAAATACAGGCTCAGCTTTCCGGAAAGAAAACTTTCTCTGTCTAAATTTCTTCAGCAAGGAAAGATTTAACTTTTCTGACACTGGGAGATAGAGAAAGATTGGTTAGGATGTTGTTGGAGTCACCAGGGGATGTTAGGGTCAAGAGGATGTAATTGAGAAGAATCTGAGGAGGATTTTTTTGAGGCTTCAAGTTGATGTTCATGGGGACACCCATGGACTAATATACACAATCACCCACAGTACACACCCAGAGACATACACATCCCCCCAAACACATACCAATACAAACACACCAGACACACATACACTGCCACCCAACATACAACCATACCCCCAACACATATACCCCAACACACACAGCCCAACATAAACACCCCCCCAACAAACACACGCACCCCTGATACACACCCTTACACACACAATCACCCTGACACACAGACACACCCAACACACACACACACGCATGAACACCTGATACACATGCACCCCCACACCTGCCACACACACACATGTGACACATACAGACCCGACGCACATACACCCCCCACAAGCATCCCCACACACATACAGCACACAACCCCGACACCTACACACTTATCAAACACACACAGACACCCAACACAGACACAGACTCCCAAAACACACACGCCTGACACTCACACGCATTCCTGACACACACCCGACACAAGTACACACCTCCAAAACACACACACGCCACTGACACATACCCCTAATACATAGAAACATGCCCCTTCACACCCACACACACTCCACACACACATCTCAATCATACAGCCCCACACACATACATGTCCAACACACACAAACACAAAACAGCCCAAAGACCACACATTCCCGCAAAACATGGACACCCCCCCCCCCCCCCCCCGTCACATGCACACATACACAGGACATGCAAACACACAAAACCCAACACACACAAACATATGCACACACACACAAACCCAACACACACAAACACCCCCCCCAACATGCACAAACATCTCCGAACCCCCCCCCCCTCACACACACCTCTGACACCCCTCCCCCCCACACAGCCATACACCCGGCACACACATAACCTCAACCCAAGCACACACACACTCCGACAAAATACACACACACACACCCCTCCAATACACACACCCCAGACACACACTTCCCCAATACACACATACACACCGGACATGAACACAAACCCCCAACATGCACACACATCCCTGACACACACACCTGGCACAGATATACAGACCCCCCTAATCATACACCCAAACCCAACATACATTCACATTGACACTCGACATAGACACACCCCCCTGACCTACACATACATGTCCAACACACACACCCCCAACACACAAACCCCGACACACCCACAGACACCCGACACAGGCACACACACACCTCCCCTGACACACACATACACACCCTCACACACATACAGAGATACAGACACCCCCCCCCACACACACGCATATACCGCCCCACATGCACACACACACCACACGCAGCCACATTGTCCCAATATATATAAACACACCCCTGATACACACACAGACATCTGACACAGATACACACCCTGATACACACACACACACCCAACACACTCCATGTTGCCCCCACTCCAACAGGACCTTCTTAACCCACGGGGTTTTCCCCGTCCACACAAATCCCGAGATCAACAAATTAACTTTCCAAAAAAATGATTTTGAGATGGTGAAGATTGGGAGGTTCTGAGGAACAAACAACAGCCTTGTGAGCACCATCATTTTCACTGTCTGCACCCGCCCCACCAGCGATAGCAGCAGCACATTCCTCCTCTTAAAATCCCCCTCCTCTGTTCCACCAACCGCACCAGATTCCATTTGTGAAGTTCCAATTCTCGTGCCATCTGAATGCCCAAATATCTGAAGCTCGCCCTCACCACCTTAAATGGCAGCTCACCCAACCAATTAAGGGGCAATGTTAGCATGTCCCATCCACCTAGCCTGCACATCTTTGGCATGTGGGGACGAAACCCACGCAAACACGGGGAGAATGTGCAAACGCTTTTAAAAAAAATAAATTTAGAGTACCCAATTCATTTTTTCCAATTAAGGGGCAATTTAGCATGGCCAATCCACCTACCCATCACATTTTTAGTTTGTGGTGGTGAGACCCACGCAGACACGGTGAGAATGTGCAAACTCCACATGGACAGTGACCCAGAGCTGGGATCGAACCTGGGACCTCGGCGCCGCGAGGCAGCAGTGCTAACTACTGTGCCACCGTGCTGCTCTCGTGAGCCCGAAATATAAAGCAACAGGTAGTCCGCATATAGCGAGACCTTGTGCTCACCCCACCCCCTCTCAATCCCTCTCCACCTTGATGCTCTGAGCACCATTGCCAATGGCTCTATTGCCGAGGCAAAACGCAATGGGGAGAGTGGGCATCCTTGCCTTGTCCCACCGTACAGCTGGAAGTACTCACAGCTCACCCGGTTTGGTTCGTACGCTCGTTACTGGTGCCCAATAGAACAATCAGACCCAGTCTACAAAACCCTGCCCGAACCAAACCGTCCTAACACAGATACTCCCACTCCACCCAATCGAATGCCTTCTCCGCGTCCATAGCAACTGCCACCTCCACATCCTGACTCTCTGGGCCATCATTATCACAGTCAGTAATCTCCTGACATTCCCCTTTACAAAACCCGTCTGATCTTCCCCTATCATGCCCGGCACACAGTCCTCAATCTGCACGACCAAGATTTTTGCCAACAATTTGGCGTCCACATTTAATAATGAAATAAGGGGCAGCACGGTGGCACTGTGGTTAGCATTGCTGCCTATGGCGCTGAGGACCCGGGTTCGAATCCCGGCCCTGGGTCACTGTCTGTGTTGAGTTTGCACATTCTCCCCGTGCCTGTGTGGGTTTCACCCCCACAACCCAAAGATGTGCAGGTTAGGTGGATTGGTCACGCTAAATTGCCCCTTAATTGGAAAAAAATAATTGGGTACTCTGAATTTTAAAAAAAATAATGAAATAGGGCGGTAGGACCCACACTGGTCTGAATCTTTATCCTCCATTAATATTTAGGATAATAATAATAATCTTTCACGGCACCGACCCCTGGCCCATACACTGCCCCTGGCACTCACAACTGCCTCACTGCCTCCCCCGTGGACACCAGCCCAAACTCCATCCGGTGCTTCTGCCTCTCCTTCAACAATCCCGCCTCCGGGGCCTCCTAATATCTGCTATCCACCCAAAGAATCTCGTCTACCAGCCTCACCATCTCTGCTCGCTCCACCTTTTCCCTATGCGCCTGGATCGATATGAATTCCCCCTGACCACTGTTTTAATAATAATAATCTTTATTGTCACAAGTAGGCTGACATTAACACTGTGATGAAGTTCCTGTGAAAATCCCCCAGTCGCCGCATTCAGCACTTGTTCGGGTACACGGAGGGAGAATTCAGAATGTCCAATTCACCTAACAGTACGTCTTTCGGGCCTTCTGGGAGTAAATCAGAGCACACGGAGGAAACCCACACAGACACAGAGAGAACGTGCAGACTCCACACAGACAGTGATCCAAGCCGAGAATCGAACCTGGGACTCTGGCGCTGTGAAGCAATAGTGCTAACCACTGTGCTACCGTGTTTTGAGGGCCTCCCATAATGTGGTGGCTGAATACTCACCTGTATCGTTCAGTTCCACGTACCCCCGAATGGCGGCTCTCACCCACTGGCACACCTCCTCATCCACTGACAGCCCTTCGTCCAGTCTCCACTGTGGGCGCAGGGAACCCCCCCCCCCCCACCCCCGCCAGGTCCACTTGCAAGTCCACCAATGCAGCACGTGGTCCGAAACCACAATCGGCAAATACCCCGACTCGACAACCCCCGGCAGCAGCGCCTTGTCCACCACAAAATAATCAATCCGAGAGGACACCCTGTGCAGATGGGAGAAATACGAGAACTCCGTCACTCTCGATCTCCCAAACCTCCACAGATATACCCCCCCCCCCCCCCCCCCCCCCCCCATGCGCTCCATGAACCACTTCAGGTTCTTCAGCACCGTCGACACCCTCCACGACCTCAGGTTTGACCGGTCCAAACCTGGTTCAATGACCATGTTAAAATCCCCTCCCATGACTTCCGGTGGCGGCTATGAGGGAGTGAGGCGCACATTCGGTGGCTCTCACTCCGGCTGGCTTATTGGACCTGGTTTCCCCACTTTTCGGAACTTTTGAGCGCTAGAAAAGATGGCCACAAAGTTGCTGATTGAAGCGTGCGGAGCTGTATGGAAACAAAGAAGAGCAGAAAGCAGGAAAAGAATGGGCAGAGACAAAGTGGTGTGGGAGCTGACCCGGGACCAAAGATGGCTGACGTACGGACTGCGGACCAGATGATCCAAGCAGCGCTGGACAATATGCTGCAGGTCATAAAAGTTTTGAAGATATGAAGCGGGACAACTTAGAACCGCTTCAGAAAGCGATGGAGCAAGTGAACCAAAGCCTAGAGGCCCAGGACAAAAAGGTCAAGGAGCTGGAGCGAGCGGTGGAGGAACAGGCGGACACACAAACGATCGCTGCAATAGAGATAGATGGGTTGAAGGAGCGACAGAGAAGGCTGCTTGATGGATTTGAAGACCTGGAAAACAGAGCCCGTAGACAAAATTTGAGAATTATTGGCCTCCCAGAGGGGGCCGAAGGAGCGGACGCCACGACGTTTGTGGCAGACCTGGTGCTGGTGGGGGTTAACTCCTTTCCGTGTCTGCTGGAGCTGGATGGGGCACACAGGGTGCAGGTGAGACAGCCGCGACTGCACCTCCCCCCCCCCCCCCCCCCCCCGGACCTGTGGTGGTCAGATTCCAAAGGTTTACAGATAAGGAGGCAAAGAGTACAAAGAGCTGTATATGGAACAACAATGTCCTGCACATCTATCAAGACCTGAGTCAGGAGGTGGCCAGGTGGCGAGCAGCCTTGAAAAGAATTAAAGGGATTTTGTTCAAAAAGCACGTGAAGTTTGCTCTGCTTTTCCCGGCACGGCTTTGGGTCACGGACCAGAACCAGGATTACTACTTTATGGACCCCGATGAGGCGACGGAATTCGCAAAGAATCAGGGACTGGTTCCGAACTGAGGGCCCACGAACCAAAGTCAGAGCCTGAGTATTATTGTTTGTGGGGCTTCTAGTTTTCTTGAACTGACTTTCTATTTTTTGCTGCTTCACAGGCACTTTGTAGTTTATGTTTTCGCTGCCGATGGGTACAATGGGTGAGTGGGGGGGGGGGGGGGGGGGAACCGGTGCCCCCTCTCCTTTTTGGGTTTTCGTTTTTCTTTTTCTTTGTGTTTTTCTCTTTTTGGAGCTTCCAACGTAACAGAAATTTGGCCGGGAAGCAATGGGTGGGTTAAAGGTATTGGATGAAGGGGGGTGACGCGGGTACTGTGTTGCTGTGGGTTTTTATTACTAATGCACAGAAAGGGGTGATCGGTATCACTCATCTGTTTACACAACTGGAACAGCATCACAGCTGGAGCGGTCTCGGGTCTTTGTTTGATTGCCCTTGTTTTTTGTTTGAACTCCCTTACTGCAGGGAGACTGCTCGAGCAGGACACATCAGGGGGATGGGTGTGGATGGGTGGGGGGGGTGAGCTCGGGGGAACAATGGGAGCGAAACAAGTGGGCGCCGGAGGGATGAGTCACCAGGCTAGCGGGAAGCTAGTCAAGGGAGTCAGGTTGGGGGGGATACATACAGCCAGAATATGAGGGGTGTTGTTGCTGGGGGGGAGGGGGGGGAAGATATTTTGCTGACATGGGAGGGATCTAAAGTAGGTAATAGAGTGGTCGGGGGTGGGAACTACCAGGAGGTGAACTGGGAGGGGCGCGGCACATGGGCTGGGGGTGGGCCCCAAGAAGGGGGATGGTTGATCAGCAAGGCAGGGGTGGGGCAGGTGCCCTCCAAACAGGCGGATCACCTGGAATGTCAGAGGGCTAAACGGGCCAGTCAAGAGGGCGTGTGTGTTCACGCATTTGCGGGCTCTAACGGCGGACGTAATCATGCTGCAGGAGACACATCTGAAAGTGTCTGACCAGACCAGACTAAGGAAGGGCTGGATCAGCCAGGTCTTCCCCTCGGGCTTGGACTCTAAGTCCAGGGGGGTGGCAATTATGATCAATAAACGGGTTCAATTTGATGCGGAGGGCACAATTGCAGACGGAGGTGGTGGATTTCTTCTGGTCCGTGGCACGCTTGAGGGGGTGAGGGTAGTCCTGGCGAATGTATATGCTCCAAATTGGGACGACGCTGACTTCATTAAAAGGGTGCTGGGGAAAATCCCAGAATTAGACTCATGCAAGCTGATCAGGGGTGGGGATTTCAACACGGTCCTCGATCCTGGACTAGACCGGTCATGGCTCTAGAACGGATAGGCTCCCAGTGATGGCGAGGGAAATGAGCGGTTTCATGGAGCAGATGGGGGGGGGGGGGGGGGGGGGGGGTGGTAGACCCATGGAGAGCCACACGGCCGACGGGAAGGGAATATTCGTCCTACTCGCATGTTCATAAAGTATACCCTAGAATCGATGTTTTCATCAAGAGCAGGGACTGTGTAGGCGGGGTAAAAAATACGGAGTGCTCGGCGATCACCATCTCAGATCGTGCCCCACACTGGGTTGACCTGCAGGTTTGCAAAGGGAGCTACCAGCGCCCGCAATGGAGGTTGGACAGAGGATTGCTCGCGGAAGAGGGGGTGTGCGAGAGACTGCGGAAGTGCATGTAGGACTACCTGCAGGTTAATGACACGGAGGAAGTCTCAGCAGCGACTCTGTGGAAGGCGCTGAAGGCGGTGGTAAGGGGGGAGCTGATTTCAATTCGGGCCCACAGAGATAGAACGGACAGAGCGGAAATGGACAGACTGGTCAAGGAGATCCACCGGACAGATAGGGAATACGCAGAAGGCCGGAGGGAGGCCCTACTTAGAGATAGACGGAGACTGCAGGCCGAGCTGGGAGTGTTGTCCATGAGCAAAGCAGTGGAACAACTCAGGAAAGCAAAGAGTGTGGTCTATGAGCATGGGGAGAAAGTGAGTAGAATGCTTGCGCAGCAACTCAGGAGGAAGGAGGCGGCCAGAGAAATAGGCAGGGTAGTGGACGATATGGGGAACAGAGTGGATGACCCGTCAGGACTGAACACGGTGTTTCGGGAGTTTTACGGCAAGCTCTATTCCTCGGAACCCCCTGGGGAGCCGGAGGAGATGAAGTGTTTCTTAGTCGGACTGACCTTCCCAAAAGTGGGTAGGGGGCTGGGAAACGGACTGGGGGCCCCGATCAGAGCTGAGGAAGTACTGGGGGGCTTGAAGGCCATGCAGTCGGGTAAATCCCCTGGGCTGGATGGATACCCAGTGGAGTTCTATAAAAAGTTCTCGGAGATAGTGGGGCCAGTGCTGACTAGGGTATTTAACGAGGCGAGGGTCAGAGGGACTCTACCCCCGACGATGTCACAGGCTACCATTTTGCTGATATTAAAACGGGATAAAGACCCGGAAGCATGTGGGTCATACAGGCCAATTTCCCTGATCAACGTCGACGCCAAGCTCCTGGCTAAGGTCTTGGCTCTGAGAATTGAAGACTGTGTCCTGGAGGTGATCGGGAAAGACCAAACAGGGTTTGTTACAGGCAGACAGCTGGTAGCCAACTTGAGAAGACTATTCAATGTGATCATGATGCCCCCGGAGGGCAGAGAGGTAGAGGCAGTGGTGGCAATGGATGCCGAGAAGGCCTTTGACCAGGTGGAGTGGGACTATTTGTGGGAGGTACTCGGACGGTTTGGGTTTGGGGAGGGCTTTGTTGACTGGGTTAGACTATTGTACCAGGCCCCAAAAGCTAGAGTGAGGACGACTTGAGAGGAACCGTAGCGAGGGGGGCTGGTGCTGCCGAACCTCAGCAACTACTACTGTGCGGCCAACATAGCCATGGTAAGGGGTTGGGTGGTGGGTACGGGGTCTATTTGGGGACGAGTGGAGGTGGCTTCGTGCAGGGGCACCAGTTTGGCAGCCTTGGTCACGGCCCCCCTACTGCTCCCTCCGGCCAGGTACTCCACCAGCCCGGTAGTGGTGGCACCCCTGCAGATCTGGGGCCAGTGGAGGAGGCATGTAGGGGAGGTGGGAGCATCAGTCTGGTCTCCAATATGCGACAACCACCGATTCGCCCCTGGGAGTATGGAAGGTGGATTCCGAGCGTGGCGGGGTGGGAAGGTTGGGCAATACGTTCTGGGGGGGGGGGGGAGCTTCTCGAGCATAAGGGCCTTGGAGGAGATATTTGGACCAGTAAGAGGGAATGACTTTCGGTACTTGCAAGTGCGTGATTTCATACGCAGACAGGTCTCATCCTTCCCACGCCTCATACCAAATGGGATCCAGGATAGAGTAGTCTCTAGGAGAGAGGTAGGAGAGGGGAAAGTCTTGGATATTTACCGAGAACTTATGAAAGGGGAGGAGTCCCAGACAGAGGAACTGAAGCTCAAGTGGGAGGAGGAACTCGGTGAGGTGATGGGGGGGGGGGGGGGGGGGGGGGGGGGGGGGATGAGCAGAAGTCCTGAGTAGGGTAAATTCAACTGCAACATGTGCTAGCCTCAGCCTGATTCAGTTCAAGGTCGTCCACCGGGCCCACATGACCCCCGTGTGTGCGTGGGTTTCCTCCGGGTGCTCCGGTTTCCTCCCACAGTCCAAAGATGTGCGGGTTAGGTGGATTGGCCATGCTAAATTGCCCGTAGTGTAAGGTTAATGGGGGGATTGTTGGGTTACGGGTATACGGGTTACGTGGGTTTAAGTGGGGTGATCATTGTTCGGCACAACATCGAGGGCCGAAGGGCCTGTTCTGTGCTGTACTGTTCTATGTTCTATGTTCTATGTTCTATGACGGTGGCCCCGGATGAGTAAATTTTTTGGGGTGGAGGACAAGTGCGCTAGGTGTGCGGGAGGGCCAGCGAATCACGTCCACATGTTCTGAGCATGCCCAAAACTTAGGAGATACTGGGAGGGATTTGCGGATGTCATGTCCCAGGTATTGAAAACTAGGGTGGTGATGAGTTGAGGGGTGGCAATTTTTGGGGTCTCGGAAGACCCGGGGGTTCAGGAGGAGAGCGAGGCCGACATCTTGGCCTTTGCTTCCCTGGTAGCCCGGCGACGTATACCGCTGGCATGGAGGGTCTCAAAGCCCCCGAACGCCGAAGCATCGCTCTCAGACATGTCAAGCTTTTCAGGGCTGGAAAAAATTAAGTTCGCCATGAGAGGATCTGTACCAGGGTTCGCCCGAAGGTGGCAACCATTCATCAACTCCTTCGCGGGCAATTAAATGTCAGCGGGGAGGGGGGGTAGATTAGAGTAGAATAGGAGGGATAAATAGGGATATTTGCACATTACTGTACACTGTAACTGTTTACAATGCCAAAAATACCTCAATAAAATTGTTTATTAAAAAGAAATGACCAAAAAAAACTCCCCTCCCATGATCAATCGTGCGAGTCTGGGTCCTTAAGGCGGGATTCTCCGATCCTGGAGCTAAGTGTTGATGCCATCGTAAACGCCAGAGCATTTAACAACGGTGTCATCTGGTCCTTAGAATCAGCGATCCTGCGCCGCGCAGGGGGCCAGCACCTCACGCAGCTCCAGCTGCCGATAGGGGCGCCAGCACACCCAGTGTGAGTTCACGCATGCGCGTGGGTTGCCGTCTCTGCGCCCCCAGGCAATATGGTGGGCCCTACAGGGGCCCGGAGTGGTGGAACATAGGCCCACACCCGGGATAAACCCACCCCCCCGCCAATCGGTAGACCCCAATCGCGGCACTCGGCCAAACTTGGCGGACATTAGACCCGGCAAGCGTGGAGAATCGCCAGGGAGGGGGTGGCATTGAGCGGACCCCGACCGGCGCAGCACCGGCGCCATTGGCACCGATTCTCCAGTCGCTGGAGAATCGTCGGACCGGCGTCGGTGCAGCGTCTCGTAATTCGCCCGCCCCTGTGATTCTCCAACCTGGCGCGGGGTCGGAAAATTCCTCCCTTAATCTTCCTCAGCACCCACCTCACAAACTCCACATATTCACAGTTTGGGCCATAAACATTCACCAAGACTACTGGCGTCCCCTCTAACTTCCCACTCGCCATCATGACCCCCCCCCCCCCCCAACGAGTCTGCATATCTAAGACTTACCCTTTCCACACTTTCCCAGCCTGTGTCAAGCAACCCGCCAGGCCCACCCTCGGATGTCCACCGTCACTACCTCCCTTCTTGCTGCGCCACAACAACCACACCTTTGTCATCAGCCCCCCCCTCCCTAAGCAAAACAACAACCCCACCCCCTTTAGCTACACTAACCACTGCTCACCCCACCGTGCTCCCGTTAACTAGCCTGCCCAGCTAGCCTGGCGCCACCGCTCCTACTCCCTCCTACGCTCCTACCCCCTCCCTCCCTCCCCACTCCCGCTCACACACCTTCATGTCAAAAACAACGATAAAATAGGAAAAAAGGGCACTTGCCCTCCAAGTTTCCTAAATAGCCCTCCACAGAACCCAACAGGACCGCATAACCAACAAACGAAAAGGCTGCAAACATATTTTTTAAATGCGGCCGCACTGCGCATGCGTGCACGCTCAATCGGTGCGCATCTGCAGAATTTTGGACACAAACAGCCCTCCCAACGCATCCCAACACACACACCAGACACACACACACCCCAACATGCGCACACACCTACAGATAGACACTTCAACAAACACCCATGATGCACACCCCGACACACACAATAACCCTGACACACAGAGACACAGACACCCCACACGCATCCTGACACACATGCACATATACCCCGACACACACACCTCTGACACACAGACCCGACACACACACACCTCTGACACACAGACCCGACACACACCGACACCCTGACATACATACACGCACATGCACCCAGACACAGCACACAACCTTCACACACCCACACCCATGACAAACACACATATACAACCGACATACACACACAAACATAAATGACGCATACATATGCCCCTGACAGAGACACACACACAAATCTGACACACACAGCCAATATACACATCCCCCCAACACACACACCCCCCCCCCCCCCCCCGACCAACACACACACACCCCTCGACAAAAACATACACCCCTGACAGGCACACATACCTGGCACACCCAATGTACACAACCCCGCAACACACATCCTGATATACACATATACGCCCAACACACCTGAAACACACATACACGCCCAAAACACACATACACACCCCTGACACAGACACAAATACACATCCCTGACATACACATCCTCAGCACGCAAACACTCCCGGCAAACAAACACACCCCAATATGCACACACACACCCCTGACACATAATCTCCCTGACAGGCACACAGCAAAGCACACACATACACTTCCCACACGCATGCCAACATACACACCCAGAACACACATACATCCAGAACACACATACATGCCCAACACACACAGACCCATACCAGACATACACACCCCAATACACACACAGACATCCAACATAGGCACACACTCCTGATACACACGCACCTCCCCTGACACACAGAGACACATCACCGACACACACAGACACCTGACACAGACACACAATCCCAACACACCCATGACAAGGCAGCACGGTAGCATGGTGGTTAGCATAAATGCTTCACAGCTCCAGGGTCCCAGGTTCGATTCCCGGCTGGGTCACTGTCTGTGCGGAGTCTGCACGTCCTCCCCGTGTGTGCGTGGGTTTCCTCCGGGTGCTCTGGTTTCCTCCCACAGTCCAAAGATGTGCGGGTTAGGTGGATTGGCCATGCTAAATTGCCCGTAGTGTCCTAAAAAGTAAGTTTAAGGGGGGGTTGTTGGGGTATGGGTATAGGGTGGATACGTGGGTTTGAGTAGGGTGATCATTGCTCGGCACAACATCGAGGGCCAGGGCAGCACGGTGGCCTAGTGGTTAGCACAACCGCCTCACGGCGCTGAGGTCCCAGGTTCGATCCCGGCTCTGGGTCACTGTCCGTGTGGAGTTTGCACATTCTCCCCGTGTCTGCGTGGGTTTCGCCCCCACAACCCAAAAACGTGCAAGCTAGGTGGATTGGCCACGCTAAATTGCCCCTTAATTGGAAAAATGATTGGGTAATCTAAATTTATTTTAAAAAAACAACATCGAGGGCCGAAGGGCCTGTTCTGTGCTGTACTGTTCTATGTTCTATGTTCTATATACACACCCCTGACACACACAGGCATCTGACACAGATACACCCCCCCACACAAACACGCGCACACATCCCACACACATCCCAACAGACGCACACATGCTCAACATGTACAAGAGCCTCCAGCACTCATGCACAGACACCCAACACAAGTAGGCTTAAATTAAATTAACACTGCAATGAAGTTACTGTGAAAAGCCCCTTATCGCCACATTCCGGCGCCTGTTCGGGTACACGGAGGGAGAATTCAGAATGTCCAAATTACCTAACAACATGCCATTCGGGACACACACCCACCCCCAGATACATACACACCATCGACTCACACACAACACCGACATATACACAATGCTGACACACATCGCCGAGCCACATACACAACACCAACACACACATACCCGACACACAAACAGCCCCCCAAAACATACACACATACTCCCAACATGCACATACAGGCACATGACACAGGCACACACCCCTGCCACACAGACACACAAACACCACCTACACACACATACAACTCTGACACATTCACAACCCTGACACCCCCCAAAACACACACAACCCGAGGGCAGCACGGTGGCGCAGTGAGTAGCACTGCTGCCTCACGGCACCGAGGTCCCAGGTTCTATGCCGGCTCTGGGTCACTGTCCGTGTGGAGTTTGCACATTCTCACCGTGTCTGCGTGGGTTTCGCCCCCACAACCCAAAGATGCGCAGGCAAGGTGGATTGACCACGCTAAATTGCCCCTTAATTGGAAAAATGAATTGGGTGCTCTAAATTTATTTTTAAAAAATAAAATAAATAACACACACAACCCCAACAAATACACATCCCCCCAACACACGCCCTTTTAAAAAAAAAAAATTTTTATTGAAATTTTTACAAAATATAAACAACTCAGCTCTATTAACAAAACAACCGCGGTAACACCCCAAGAACAATTCCCACCCAACTTCAAAAGCAACTATAAACAAAAGAAAATTTAAAAAAACCAAAAGAACACCCAACAACAAAAGGGAAAGAGATAACACCCGCCACATCCCACAGACCCATGTACACAGTTCTCCCTCCCCCCGATCCAACCCCCCCCCCCTCCCCCCGGGTTGCTGCTGCTGCCGGTCTATTTCCCTACCGTTCCGCTAGGAAGTCCAGGAAAGGCTGCCACCGCCTAAAAAACTCTTGTACTGATCCCCTCAGGGCAAATTTCACCTTCTCCAATTTGATGAACCCCGCCATATCATTGATCCAGGCCTCCACGCTTGGGGGCCTCGCATCCTTCCATTGGAGCAAGATCCTCCGCCGGGCTACTAGGGACGCAAAGGCCAGAACACCGGCCTCTTTCGCCTCCTGCACTCCCCTCTCCACTTCAACACCAAAGATTGCGAGTCCCCAGCCTGGCTTGACCCTGGATCCCACCACCCTCGACACCGTCCTTGCTACCCCCTTCCAAAACTCCCCAGTGCTGGGCATGCCCAAAACATATGGGCGTGGTTCGCTGGGCTCCCCGAGCACCTAGCACCTGTCCTCGCCCCCAAAAAACCTACTCATCTTCGTCCCAGTCATGTGGGCCCTATGCAGCACCTTGAACTGTATGAGGCTAAGCCTCGCACAGGAAGAGGAGGAATTCACTCGCTCCAGGGCATCCGCCCACGTCCCCTCCTCAATCTCCTCACCCAGCTCCTCTTCCCATTTACCCTTCAGTTCTTCCACCGAGGCCTTGTCTACCTCCTGCATTACCCGGTATATGTCCGAAATCCTCCCTCCTCCAACCCACACCCCCGAGAGCAACCGATCCCGCGCCCCTCGTGGGGCAGCAAGGGGAACCCCTCCACCTGCTTCCTGGCAAACGCCCTCACCTGCATGTACCTACACATGTTCCCCGGGGGGGAGCCCAAACTTCCCCTCTAACTCCCCCAAGCTCGCGAACCTCCCCTCCACAAACAGGTCCCAAGCTCTTCCCTGCCTGCTTCAATGGGAGCCTACCAATCCCCTCCTCTTGATCCCCCGGATGCACCACAAACAACTCACTCTTACCCAGGTTCAACTTATACCCAGAGAAACCCCCGAATTCACTAAGAATCCTCATCACCTCCGGCATCCCCCCCCCCAGCGGGTCCGCCACATACAGCAACAGGTCGTCTGCATACAGCGACACTCGACGCTCCTCCCCACCCCAGACCAGGCCCCTCCAGTTCCCTGACTCCCTCAATGCCATGGCCAGGGGCTCAATCGTCTCGTCCCCCGATGCAGCCGAAAGTACTCCGACCTCCTCCTGTTTGTGGCTACACTCGCCATCGGGGCCTCGTAGAGCAGCCTCACCCACCGGATAAACCCCTCCCCAAACCCAAACCCCTCCAACACCTCCCACAAATACTCCCACTCAACCCTATCAAAGGCCTTCTCCGCACCCATTGCCACCACTATCTCCGCCTCCCCTTCCATGGCCGGCATCATAATGACATTGAGGAGCCTTCGCACATTCGTATTCAACTGCCTTCCCTTCACAAACCCCGTTGGTCCTCATGAATGACCCCGGGCACGCAATCCTCTATTCTAGTGGGCAGGATCTTTGCCAGCAGCTTAGCGTCGGCGTTCAGCAGCGAGATCGGCCTATATGACCCGCAATGCAGAGGGTCCTTGTCCCGCTTCAGGATCAAGGAAATCAGCGCCTGTGACATAGTTGGGGGCAAAGCTCCCCCCCTCCCTTGCCTCGTTAAAGGTCCGGACCAACAGGGGGCCCAACAGGTCCATATACCTTTTATAAAATTCCGCCAGAAACCCGTCCGGCCCCGGCGCCTTCCCCGACTGCATGCTCCCTAGCCCTTTGACCACCTCCTCCAGCTCGATCGGCGCCCCTAGTCCCTCCACCTGCTCCTCCTCCACCCTCGGGAATCGCAGCTTGTCCAAGAAGCGCCCCATTCCACCCCCCTCCACCGGGGGTTCCGACCGGTACAGTTCCCATAGAAGTCTCTGAAGACCCCATTAACATCTACTCCCCTCCGCACCACCTTCCCAGCTCTATCCGTCACTCCCCCAATCTCCCTGGCCACATCCCGCTTTCGGTGCTGGTGTGCCAGCATCCTGCTCGCCTTCTCCCCGTATTCATACACCGCCCCCTGTGCTTTCCTCCACTGAGCTTCCACCTTTCTGGTAGGCAATAGGTCGAATCTGGCCTGAAGGCTATGCCTCTCCCCCAGAAATCCGTCCTCTGGAGCCTCCGCATATCTCCTATCCACCCTCCATCTCCCCTATCAGTCTCTCCCTCTCCCTCTGCTCCCCCCTCTCCCTATGGGTTTGGATGGAGATCAATTCCCCCCTCATCACCGCCTTCAATGCCTCCCAGACCGTCCCCACTCGGACCTCCCCGTTATCATTGGCCTCAAGGTACCTCTCGATACACCCCCAAACCCTCCCGGCCACCTCCTCGTCTGCCAGCAGCCCCACCCCAAGCGCCAGAGTGGACGTTGGTCCCTCCCTTCCCCCAGCCCGAGGTCCACCCAGTGCGGGGCATGATCAGAAATGGCAATGGCGGAGTATTCCGCATCCTCCACCCTCGAAACCAACCCCCTACTCAGGACAAAAAAATCAATCCTCGAGTAGGCTTTATGTACGTGGGAGAAAAACGAGTATTCCCTGGTCCTTGGCCTTGCAAACCTCCAGGGATCCACCCCCCCCATCTGGTCCATAAATCCCCTCAGCACCTTAGCCGCCGCCGGCCTCCTACCCGTCCGGGACTTGGATCGATCCAATGGGGGATCCAGTACCGTGTTGAAGTCCCCCCCCATGATCAGGCCCCCCACCTCCAGGTCCGGAATGCGGCCCAACATACGCCGCATAAAACCCGCATCGTCCCAATTTGGGGCGTATACATTCACCAACACCACCCGCTCCTCCTGCAGCTTACCACTCACCATCACATATCTCCCGCCACTGTCAACCACCACATTTAACGCCTCAAATGACACCTTCTTCTCCACCAGGATCGCCACCCCCCTACTCTTCTCATCCAGCTCTGAGTGAAATACTTGGCCCACCCATCCCTTCCTCAGCCGAACCTGGTCCACTACTCTCAGGTGTGTCTCCTGGAGCATGGCCACATCTGCCTTCAGCCCCTTCAGGTGCGCAAATACCCGGGCCCGTTTGACCGGCCCATTCAGCCCCCTCACATTCCAGGTTATCAGCCGGATCAAAGGGCTCCTTGCACCCCTCCCCTGCCGATTAGCCATACCCCATCCCTTGCCCACCAGCTCCCCAAACTCCCCGTTTACCCCTCTGCCCGAACCCGTCCACCCGACCCCTGCAGAAAAACCCATACAAAAAAGACAAATCGACATCACCCCACCCACCCTAAGGCCAACCCACATCTTACATTAAACCAGGCAAATACAAATGCAGTATTATACAGCATCCCCCCTCTTAGACCCCCAGTTTGAGTCCAATTTTTCGGCCTGCACGAAGGCCCACGCCTCCTCCGGGGACTCCAAATAATGGTGCCTATCCTTATAGGTCACCCACAGACGCGCCGGCTGCAACATGCCGAACTTCACACTCCGCCTATGGAGCACCGCCTTCGTCTGGTTGAACCCGGCCCTCCGCCTCGCCACCTCCGCACTCCAGTCCTGGAAGATCCGCACCTCCGTGTTCTCCGTATAGCCCCACACATGCCCCTATACACATGCACAACATGCACACTCATCCCCCAACGCACACACCACCGACACACACCCGACTCACACATGCATACACATACCTGACTCACACTGCCAACATACATACACATCCCTGACACAGACGCAGCTGACACACATACACCCCCCCATACACACACCCACCCCGACTTACACACAGAGGCACCCAACATTAAACCGCACCACCGCCACACACATACACAAACAACTGACACACACACAGACACCTGACACAGGCACACACCCCCAACACACACACACCCCTGACACACACACACCCCTGACATACACCCAATACACACATACACAGCCCCACACATGCCCCTTCACACACACATGACATGCATACACATCCTCCCAAAACACATACCACCGACACGCACACCCGACTCATGCATGCACACACCCACAATGTAAACACACACACAGACACCCGACATTGACGCGCACACCCGCCAAACACTCATATACACACCACTGACACACACACACTGCCGAGGCACTTCTGACACACACACACACACACCCCTAACAAACACGGACCCCTGACACACACACAGACCCCTGACATACACACACAGAGCCACAATGTGCACACACAAACCCATGACAAAATGTTTTGAGGAGGTGACAAAAATGATCGACAAGGGAAGGGCTGTGGATGTTGTCTACTTGGACTTTAGTAAAGCATTTGATAAGGTCCCTCATGGCAGGCTGATGCAAAAGTTTAGATCACATGGGTCTGTAATTAGTGGTGTTCTGCAGGGATCAGTACTGGCACCTGTTTTTTGTAATATCTATAAATCACTTGGAAGAAAACGTAGCGGGTCTGATTAGCAAGTTTGTGGATGATACTAAGATTGCAGGAGTTGTGGATAGTGATGAAGATTGTCAGAGAATACAATAGGATATATATAGAACATAGGACGTAGAACACACAGTGCTGAAGGAGGCCATTCGGCACATCAAGTCTGCACCGACCCACTTAATCCCCCACTTCCACCCTATCCCCACAACCCAATAACCCCTCCTAACCTTTTTGGCCATTAAGGGCAATTTAGCATGGCCAATCCACCTAATCCACCTAGTCTTTGGACTGTGGGAGGAAACCGGAGCACCCAGAGGAAACCCGCACAGACACGGGGAGAACGTGCAGACTCCGCACAGACAGTGACACAGCGAGGAATTGAACCTGGGACCCTGGTGCTGTGAAGCCACAGTGCTATCCACTTGTGCCACCATGCTGCCCAAAAGGTTGCAAAATTGGGCAGTGAAATGCATTTTGGTAGATCCAATTCAGGTGGGAGCTATAAAATAAATGGCAGAACCATCAGGAGCATAGAGACACAGAGAGATCTGGGCGTCCAGGTCCACAGATCCTTAAAAGTGGCAGCATGGGGCAGCATGGTGGCGCAGTGGGTTAGCCCTGTTGCCTCACGGCGCTGAGGTCCCAGGTTCGATCCCGGCTCTGGGTCACTGTCTGTGTGGAGTTTGCACATTCTCCCCGTGTTTGCGTGGGTTACAACCCCACAACCCAAAGATGTGCAGGCGAGGTGGATTGGCCACGCTAAATTGCCCCTTAATTGGAAAAAAAGAATTGGGTACTCGTGGTAGCACAGGTGAAAATGGTGGTAAAGAAACATATGGCATGCTTGCCTTCATAGGACGGGGTATCGAGTATAAAAGCTCAAAAATTATGTTACAATTATATGGAAAGTTGGTGAGGCCACATTTGGAATACTGTGTCCAATTCTGGTCACCGCACTACCAGAGGATGTGGAGGCTTTGGTTTTTGCCTGGTATGGAGGGTATGAGGAGAGATTGAATAAATTGGGATTGTTCTCCCTAGAGAGACGGAGGCTGAGGGGCGATCTGATAGAAGTGTATAAAATTGTTAGGGATATAGATAGGGTGAACAGTTGGAGGCTTTTCCCAGGGCGGAAATGACAATTACAAGGGGGCACAAGTTCAAGACGGTGGGGGGGAAAGGTTCAGTGGAAATGTGCAGGGAAGCTTTTTACACAAAGGGTGGTGGTGGCCTGGAATTCACTACCAAGTGAGGTGGTTGAGGCAGATACGTTAGACCTTTAAGACTTATCTGGATAGGCACATGAACAGACGGGACATAGAAGGATGCAGGTGGTTGGTCTGCTAGGACACTTGATCGGCGCAGGCTTGGAGGGCCGAAAGGTCTGTTCCTGTGCTGTATTGTTCTTTAACACATGAAAGCACACCTCTGACACATGCATACCGACCCTGGATACGCACATGCGCACCCCACAACACACTAACACATCCCCCACACGTACCCTCGACACACACAAACGCACACCCCGACACATGGACACCCCCCTGACATATACACATACCCCCAACATGCACATATACACCCACCGCCACAGCCCAACACACACACATCCCAACACAGAAACACACACCCCTCTGCCACACACACCCAGGACATGCAGATATACACAACAGACTCCCAACATGCACATACAACCCCGACACACACACAAACCTGACACATGCCCCAATACAAACATGACTATACACCTCACATGCCTGTCAAGCACACACCCCATCACAAGCAACACCCCTGAAATAGAGAGTACCTCACACCTGATGACCAGGGTTTTGCCCGCAATGGAGAGGGAGCGTTGCTCCCACCAGCCCAGTTTCTGTTTTACCTTGGCAATGTGCTCCTCCCAGTTTTTGGTGCACGCCCCAGCCACTCCAAACCATATCCCCAGCATCTTCAGGTAACCTGACCTGACAGTGAAGGGGACAAATGACCAGTCGGCCCAGTTCTCAAAGAACATGACCTCGCTCTTGCCGCAGTTTACCTTGGCTCCCGAGGCCAGTTCAAACTTGGCGCAAGCATTCAAGAGTCTGTGAGCAGACGCGGGATCTAAGCAGAAAACGACGACATCGTCCATGTGCAGGGAGGCCTTGACTTGCACACCTCCGCTGCCTGGGATCCTTTTATACCCGGATCTTTCCTGATGGACTCGACAAAAGGTTCTATGCAGCACACATATGGGTGGCTGCAGCTTGTCAGCCCTGCGTCTGTGCAGCACGGGCCCTGGCGATTCTCCAACCATTTTCCGCGCAACGCCGGTGCTATCCACTCACCCATTGTGGAATTGGTGAGGGTTTTGCGCCAATTTTCCCATCATGAAACTACACGGATCTTCCATTGGCGTCAGCCTCAGGAATCCAGCCCATGGTGCTTGGAATTTGCTGGCCACAAAATATAATGGCAGGGTGAGAATTGCGTGGGGTGAGGGTAATTTTTTCTGGGGGAAATAAATTCTAGTTGTGGGTCGATTGCAGGCTGAAGTAATAATGTGTGAGCAGAACGAATAATTGTCCGGCGACAATGGAAGGGAGCAAAATAATGGAAACGGGCGATTACTGGGTGAAAAGACGACATAACTGCTGCAAATGCAAAGGACTGGATAGGTGTAAAAAGAGTTCAGCGTCCTATTGGTTAGTCCGTTAATTGCAGTTCTATTTTTGATTTGTAAATCAGGGGAGAGCGCGAACGCAGTCCCCCACTACCACAAATTTTGCAGTCGAGTATCCCGCATTTGGGGACATCGCAGGCGTCAGCACACCCGAAGTGCAATGGGCTAGCCTCGTCCTGGGCGAACCACCTTCTTGATCATGGTTTCACCCCTGCCAGGTAAGTATGCTTAAAAACGCTCACAGCCTCCAAGCCCACACCACACATCACATCTTACACTCACACTTACTGCATTTACATCGCCGAACTGTCCCTTTACGTACAGTTCGTTCTACTGAATTGGACTACCTATGTTGTATTAATTGGAAAATTTGTCGAATATCCCTCTCTAGTAAGAAACACATTGATAAAAAAACCTGCTATCTAATTTGCATATTACCCTTAAACGGAAGTGAACCGCCCCTCAACCAATCTGTCCGTCAAACAAGGGACTGTTTTCCGGAAAGAAAACTTTCTCTGTCTAACTTTGTTCAGCAAGGAAAAGTTTAACTTCTCTGACACTGGGAGAGAGAGATTGGTGAGGAGGTTTTTGGAGTCACAAAGATGTTGATTGTTGTCTCCAAGAGAGGTTTGTGGGTCATGAGGAGTTTGTGGATAATCTTACGAGATTATCCCCCCACACATTTGTTTGTGTGGGGGCGGGGGGGGGGGGGGGGGGGGCGAAGGCTGAGGTTCATGGGGGCACGCACTACCCCCCCCTCCACACACACACACACACACACACTGCCCCCCCACACACACATACTCCTCCCCCACACACGTACACACACTCCCCCACCCACACACATTTCCCCTCCCACACATTGCCCTCCCCACACACACACACTGCCCCCACACACACTCCCCCCACACACTACCCTCCCCACACACTCTCCCCCACACACACACTGCCCCCCCACACACACATACTCCCCCCACACACACTACCCTCCCCCCACACACACTGCCCCCCCACACACACACATACTCCCCCCACACACACTACCCTCCCCACACATACTCCTCCCCACACACACACTCCCCCCACACACACTGCCCCCCACGCACACTCCCCCCACACACACTACCCCCCACGCACACTCCCCCCACACACACTGCCCCCACACACACACTCCCCCCACACACACTGCCCCCACACACACTGCCCCCCACACACACACTCCCCCCACACACACTGCCCCCACACACACTGCCCCCCACACACACATACTCCCCCCCACACACACTACCCTCCCCACACATACTCCCCCCACACACACTACCCTCCCCACACATACTCCTCCCCACACACACACTCCCCCCACACACACTGCCCCCCCACACACACTGCCCCCACACACACTCCCTCCAACACACACTCCCCCCACACACACTACCCTCCCCACACATACTCCTCCCCCACACACGTACACACCCCCCCCACACACACTGCCCCCCCACACACTACCCTCCCCACACACACACTCCCCCCACACACACTTCCCCCCCCCCACACATTCCTCCCCCCACACACACACTCCCCCTCCCCACTCCCCCCCCCCCCAATCACATACACGTCCAACACACATAGATAGACACATCACTGACACACAGACAGGCACCTGACACAGACACACAGCCGCAATACCCGCACGACATACACACGCCCCAGACACACACAGACATCCGACACTAAATCACACCCCAACACACCCCCAACATACATACACAGACACCTGACATACACACACTGACACCCAACATAGACACACAACCGACACACACACTCCCCCCACACACTCCCCCCCATATCACACACACACACTCCCCCATATCACACACACACTCCCCCCCCACACACACACTCCCCCCCACACACACACTCCCCCAACACACACTCCCCCCCCCCCCCCACACACACACAGCCTCCAATCCTTTCCTAAATATATTTATTCAAATTTTCAACAATTTTCAACAAAACAGTCCAAACAGAGAAAAGAATAAAGCACAAAACAAGCAAAAATTATACATCGGATTCCCAACAAAATACAATAACCCCCCTTTAACAGATAAACACGCCAGTAAGGAAAACGCCCCACTCTAATCTAAACCAAAAAACGAAAAACCGGCTGCAGCTGTTGACCTCCACCTAACGTTCCACGAGAAAGTCTAGGAACGGTTGCCACCGCCCGGAGAACCCCTGCACAGACCCCCGCAAGGCAAACTTTATCCTTTCCAGCTTGATGAACCCTGCCATATCGTTAATCCAAGCTCCCACGCCTGGGGGCTTCGCATCCCTCCACATTAGTAGGATCCTCCGCCGGGCTACCAGGGACGCAAAGGCCCGAACACCAGCCTCTTTCGGCTCCTGCACTCCCGGCTCGTCCGATACCCCAAATAATGCTATCCCCCAGCTCGGCTTGACCCGGGTGTTCACCACTTTGGACATGGTCCTCGCAAAGCCCCTCCAGAACACCTCCAGCGCCGGGCACGTCCAAAACATATGGGCGTGATTTGCTGGGCTCCCCGAGCACCTCACACACCTGTCCTCCACCCCAAAAAACCTACTCATCCTCGCCCCGGCATATGCGCCCCATGAACAACTTTGAACTGTATTCGGCTGAGCCTGGCGCAAGAGGAGGAGGAATCAGGGACAGCACGGTGGCACAGTGGTTAGCATTGCTGCCTACGGCGCTGAGGACCCGGGTTCAAATCCCGACCCTGGGTCGCTGTCCATGTGGAGTTTGCGCATTCTCTCCGTGTCTGCGTGGGTTTCACCCCCACAACCCAAAGATGTGCAAGTTAGGTAGATTGGCCACTCTAAATTGCCCCTTAATTGGAAAAAATAATTGGGTACTCTAAATTTATTTTTGAAAAAGAGGAGGAATTAACCCTACTCAGGGCATCGGCCCACAGATCCTCATTCAGCTCCTCTCCAAGCTCCTCCTCCCACTTGCCCTTTAACTCCTCCACCGAGGCCTCCTCCTCTTCCTACAGCTCCTGATAGATCGCCGAGACCTTGCCTTCTCCAACCCATACGCCTGAAATCACCCTGTCCTGAATCCTTTGTGCTGGGAGCAGCGGAAATTCCCTCACCTGCCGTCTCACAAACGCCCTCACTTGCATGTACCTAAAAGCATTCCGGGATGTAACCCAAATTTCTCCTCTAGTGCCCCTAGGCTCGCAAAAGTCCCATCAATGAATAGGTCCCCCATCCTTTTCATCCCTGCCCGATGCCAGCTCAGAAACCCCCCATCCATCCTACCCGGAACAAACTTGTGGTTCTCTCGTATCGGGGACCAGACCGAGGCCCTCACCTCACCCCTATGTCACCTCCACTGCCCCCAGATCTTCAGAGTCACCGCCACCACTGGACCCGTGGTGTACTTTGTCAGCGGGAGCGGCAACGGTGCCATCACCAGCGCCCCAGACTCGTGCCCACACAAGATGCCACCTCTAGCCTCTTCCATGCCGCCCCCTCTCCCTCCATTACCCACTTAAGGATCATTGCCACATTAGCTGCCCAATATTAGCCACATAGATTCGGCAGCGCCAGCCCCCCTCTGTCCCTGCTACACTCCAAAAACACCCTCTTCACCCTCGGGGTCTTATTCGCCCAGACGAATCCCATAATGCTCCTGCTTACCCGTTTAAAAAAAGCCCTGGGGATTAGGATGGGCAGGCACTGGAACACAAACAGGAACCTCAGGAGGACCATCACCTTGACCGACTGCACCCTACCCGCCAGTGAGAGTGGCAGCATATCCCATCTCTTGAAATCCTCCTCCATCTGTTCCACCAACCGTGCCAAATTGAGCTTATGCAGGGCCCCCCAGCTCCTAGCTACCTGGATCCCCAGATATCCCTGCCCTCTTCAGCAGTAGATCGTCTATCCCCCTTCCCTGGTCCACCGCATGCACCACAAAGAGCTCACTCTTCCCCACATTGAGCTTATAACCCGAAAAGACCCCAAACTCCCCAAGGATCCGCATAACCTCCACCATCCCCTCCACTGGGTCTGCAACATATAACAGCAGGTCATCAGCATATAACGACACCTGGTGTTCCTCCCCCCTGGACCAATCCCCTCCAGTTCCCAGACTCCCTCAGTGCCATGGCCAGCAGCTCAATTGCCAGTGCAAACAACAAGGGGGATAAGGGACACCCCTGCCTCGTCCCGCGATACAACCTAAAATAATCCAACCTCTGCTGGTTCGTAGCCACACTCGCCACTGGGGCCCTATATAACAGCCTGACCCACCTTATGAACCCTTCCCCGAACCCAAACCTCCTAAGTACTTCCCAGAGATACTCCCACTCCACCCGATCGAAGGCCTTCTCCGCGTCCATGGCCGCCACTACCTCCACTTCCCCCTCCACCGAGGGCATCATGATCACATTTAAGAGCCTCCGCACATTCGTGTTCAACTGCCTGCCCTTCACAAACCCCGTCTGGTCCTCATGGATCACCCCCGGGACACAGACCTCAATCCTTGTAGCCAGAACCTTCGCCAGTAACTTAGCATCTACATTGAGGAGCGAAATCGGCCTACACGATCTACATTGCAATGGATCCTTGTCCCGCTTCAAAATCAGCGCGATCAGTGCCTGGGACATTGTTGGGGACAAGGTCCCCTCCTCCCTCGCCTCATTAAAAGTTCTCACCAGCAACAGGCCCAGCAGGTCCACATACTTAATATAAAATTCAACCGGGAACCCGTCCGGTCCCGGAGCCTTCCCCGCTGCATGCTCCCCAATCCCTTAACCAGCTCCTCCAGCCCAATCGGCGCCCCCAAACCAGCCGCCTGCTCCTCCTCCACCCTCGGGAACCTCAGTTGATCCAAGAATCGCCGCATCCCCTCCCCCCCTCCCCCCCTCCGGGGGCTCAGACTTATACAGATTCCCATAGAAGTCCCTAAATACCTCATTTATTCTCACCGCACTCCGCACCATATTCCGCCCTCTATCTCTAATTCCACCAATCTCCCTCGCTGCCTCCCTCTTACGAAGCTGATGTGCCAGCGTCCGGCTCGCCTTCTCCCCATACTCATATACCGCCCCCTGCATTTTCCTCCACTGCGCCTCTGCTTTTCCCGTGGTCAATAGATCAAATTCCATATGGAGGTTTCGTCGCTCCCTAAGCAGCCCCTCCCCGGGGGCCTCTGCATAGCTCCTGTCCACCCTTAATATCCCCCCCACCAATCTCTCCCTCTCCCTCCTGTCTCTCTTCTCCCTATGGGCCCTAATGGAAATTAGCTCTCCCCTAACCACCACCTTCAAAGCCTCCCAGACTACCCCCACCTGCACCTTCCCATTATCGTTGGCCTCCATGTATCTTTGAATACACTCCCGGATCCACCCACACACCTCCTCATCTGCCAACAGTCCCACATCGAGGCACCATAATGGGCGCTGGTCCCTCTGCACCCCCAACTCCAGTTCCACTCAATGCGGGGCATGGTCCGAGATGACTATAGCCGAATATTCCGTTCCCTCCACTTTCGGGATTAGTGCCCTTATCATTATAAAGAAGTCTATCCGGGAATAGGCTTTATGGACGTGGGAGAAAAAAGAAAATTCTCTGGCCACCGGCCTGGCAAACCTCCATGGATCCACTCCCCCCATCTGGTCCATAAACCCCCTGAGCACCTTGGCCGCAACCGGCCTCTTACCCATCCTAGACCTGGAATGGTCCAGCGCTGGGTCCAGCACCATGCTGAAGTCCCCCCCATTATCAAGCTCCCTGCCTCCAGATCCGGGATCCGATTCAACATACGTTTCATAAATCCGGCATCATCCCAACTCGGGGCATAAACGTTCACCAGTACCACCCGTGTCCACTGCAACCTACCACTCACCATCACGTATCGACCTCCATTATCTGCCACAATATTCATCGCCACAAACGACACCCGCTTCCCCACCAGTATCGCTACTCCTCTATCTTCGCACCCAACCCCGAGTGAAAGACCTGCCCTACCCATCCCTTTCTCAGCCTGACCTGATCTGCCACCTACAAGTGTGTCTCCTGAAGCATGACCACGTCTGCCTTCAGTCCCTTTAAGTGCGCGAACACCCGGGCCCTCTTGATCGACTCATTCAGGCCCCTCACATTCCATGTTATCAGCCGGATCAGGGGGCTACTCGCCCCCACACCTGCCGACTAGCCATCCCCTTTTTTAGGCCAGCCACGTGCCCGTGCCTCCTGCACCTTCCAGTCCCCAAGGTGGCGGATTCCGCCCCGACTCCCTCTTCTACCTCCAGCTCCCCTTTGGCCAATACAGCAACAACCCAGTTCCCCCCCACCACCCCCCTCCAGCCAGGCCACCGTCCAGCCATTTTGCTCCCCCCATTACACTCCCGTAAGTCAGCTGACCCCGGCCCCTCCCGCCATTCCAACGACCCCCAGTGTGCGAACCCCCCCGCCTCCCCCGCCGATCAATATGCACTCCTCTAGCACCGCCCTGACCCCCAGGCCCCGCCCCTCCCTTCCATAGCGCGGGAAAAAGCCCGCGCTTTCCATCCAAACCGGCCCCGCCCCCAATGGCTCAGACTCCTTTTTCTGCAACCACGCCCCAGCTCCCCGACCCCGGGCCTCCAACGCCCCCCTTCATCAGCGGGGGCCTGCCCCTACAGTACCGGCGCCCACACTCTCATACAGCCCACACATCATATCCACTCACCCCTTCCCATGTCCCCTCTTCCCAACCCGAAACCAGAAGAAGAACACCCCGACAATACAGTAAACACCCCCCAACAACAAACCCTCAGTTCGAATCCAACTTTTCAGTCTGAATAAAGGTCCACGCCTCATCTGGCGTCTCAAAATAATGGTGACGGTCCTGAAACATGACCCACAATCACGCTGGCTGCAGCATTCCAAACTTCACCCCCTTCCGATGGAAAACCGCCTAGGCCCGATTAAAACCAGCCCTCTTCTTGGCCACCTCTGCACTCCAGTCCTGGTAGGTACAGATCTCCGTATTCTCCCACCTGCTGCTCCGTTCTTTCTTTGCTCATCTCAGGTCGCACTCCCTGTCCATAAAGCAATGGAGCCTCACCACTACAGCCCTCGGCGGCTCGTTGGCTTTGGGCCTCCTTGCCGGGACTCGATGAGCCCCATCCAGCTCCAGAGGCCTCGGGAAAGCTCCCAGAGCCCATCAGCGTATTGAGCATTGTAACTACATTTGTCCCAGAGTCAGACCCCTCCACTCCTTCAGGGAGACCCAGAATCCGAAGATTCTTCCTCCTCGACCTGTTTTCCAGGTCCTCCTGCCACTTCTTGTGCATCGCCTGGTGCGCCTCCACTTTCACTCCCAGGTCCAAAATTTCATCCTCGTTCTCCGAGGCCTTCTGCCGCATCTCTCAAATCGCCGCCTCTTGGGCCTTCTGGGTCTCCACCAGCTTTTCTATCGACGCCTTCATTGGTACCAGCATTTCTGCTCTCAGCTCTGCAAAGCAGTTTTTGAGGAACTCCTGCTGCTCCCGTGACCACTGCGCCCATGCTGCTTGATCTCCACCCGCCGCCATCTTGCTTTTCATCCCCCGCTCGCTCCACTGCTCCAGAACCACTTTTTTGATCGCTCCACTCCTGGTCCACTCCATACAGTGCTGGGGGAACCTTACTATCACCTTCCCACACTGGGAACCATCGTACAAGTGCTGCTGGGGCTCCTCAAAAGGGCCCAAAAGTCCGTTCTTGGTGGGAGCTGCCGAACGTGCAACCTAGCTAAGCATAGCCACAACCGGAAGTCGTCCTAGCCTCCAATCCTTCCACTACTTCAAACAGCCCAACCGCGACCCCTAGGTCCTCCACCAGCTCTTCCTCTACCCTCGGAAACTCCAGTCCTTCCAAAATCTGCCTCATCCCCTTCACCCCAGCTGGGGGTTCCGACTCATACAGCCTACTATAAAATTCCCCGAACACTCCGCTCACCCTGGCTGGGTGCAAGATTGTGTTCCCCCCTCTACCCTTCACTCTCCCTATCTCCCTGGCCGCCTCCCATTTGCTAAGCTGGCCTTCTCCCCACATTCATACACCGCCCCTCTCGCTTTCCTCAACTGTCCCACCGCCTTCAGTTACATTGTATATCTTGTGTTGCCCTATTATGTATTCTCATGTATTTTCTTGAATTCTGTTCAACTCCCTTCTCTTCCCATGTACTGAATGATCTGTTGAGCTGCTTGCAGAAAAATACTTTTCACTGTACCTCGGTACACGTGACAATAAACAAATCCAATCCAATCCAATCCTTCCCTAGCAGCCCAAACTACATCTGCAGCTTCTGCCGCTCCTTCAATAGCCCCGCCTCCGGGGCCTCCAAGTACCTCCTGTCCACCTGGCGAATCTCCCTAACCAGCCTATTCATCTCTGCCCACTCCACCTTCTGCCTATGCGCCCGTATCAAAATAAACTCTCCCTTAACTACTGCTTACAACACCTCCCATACCGTTGGTGTGAAACCCCCTCCCCTGTGTCATTTATCTCCACATAATTCCGGATGGCCTCCCTCACCCGCCCACTCACCTCCTCATTGCTAACAGCCCTACATCTAATCTCCAGTGCGGATGCCGGCCCCCCTCCTTGCTCACCCGTAGATCCACCCAGTGTGGGGTATGGTCCAACACAACAATTGCCGAACACTCAGTGTCACCCACCCCCGCCAGCAAAGCCATGTCTAAAACAAAAAGATTGATCTGGGATACAGTTTGTGAACATGGGAGAAAAGAGAAAACTCCTTCGATCTCGGCTGCCCAAACCTCCATGGATCAACCCCGCCCATCTGCTCCATAAACCCCTTCAGTTCATTCGTAGCCGCTGACATCTGTCCTGTCCTTGAGCTCGACCGATCCAGTGTTGAAATCCCTCCCCATAATCAGCCGATGCAAGTCCAGATCAGGGATCTTCCCCAATACCCGCCTCATGAACTCCACACCTTTCCAGTTTGGTGTATAAATGTTCAGTAATACCACCAGCATCCCCTCCAGCTTCCCGCTCACCATAACGTACCTACCCTCCAAGTCCGCTGCTATGCTTCCCACTTCAAATGACATCCACTTATTTATCAGAATCACCACCACCATTGTTTTAGACCCGAGCCCCAAATGGTATATCTGCCCAACCCACCCCTTCCTCAGCCTAGTCCGATCAACCACCCTCAGGTGTATCTCCTGTCGCATTGCCACATCTGCCTTTAAACTCTTCAGATAAACAAACACGTATCCTGAGGCTGCATTCCACCTCTTGACCGGCCCATTCAACCCTCTCACATTCCATGTGATCAGCCTGGTCGGAGGCGGGGGGCATCTGGTCCCCCCACCCCCACCTCCACTGTCGATTTCTACCCCCCTCCCTCCCCCACCCCATAACAAAATAACAATCCCAACCTCCATTGATAGACTTATCACCCGCTCGCCCCCCACTGCGCTTCTGTGAGCTAGCCCACCCAGCTAGCCATGGTAGCCCCTGCCCATGGCACCAAGCATCCTAGCCCCCACTGATTCCCCTCCACCCCCGCTCAACCAATTTCCATATACAAACATTACAATCCCCAACAAACACAAAAAAGAAAATCAACCCACCATCCCCCATCGAGAACAAAGCAAACCCACAAAACATAACTGAGCCACGGCCCCGAACACAGTACAAATGTGCTTCATACAAACCAGAAGAAAAGAAGTTTAACAAATGTTTCAAAACATAGACACTCGCTCCAAAGTTCAATGTCCTCTATCTCCTGCCACTCCCTTGTCCCTGATAAAGTTCATTGCCTCCTCTGGCGATCTGAAGTAAAGTTCCTGGTCCTCTTCCGTGACCCACAAACACTCTGGGTACAACATGCCAAACTTCATCCCCTTCTTAAAGAGGGCCGACTTCACCTTGTTGAAGCTCGCCCTTCTTTTGACCAGCTCCGCACCCAGGTCCTGGTAGACATGCAGCTCATTGCCTTCCCATGGGCAGCGCCTCATCTGCCTGGCCCACCTCAGAATCTGTTCCTTATCCAGGAACCGGTGTATTCATGCCACCATCGCCCTTGGCGGCTCGTTTCTCTGCGGCTTCCTCATAAGCGCCCTGTCCACTTCCAAGGGCCGAGCAAATGTTACTTCACCCAGCAACTTCTCAAATATTCGTGCCACACATGCACCGGCATCCGCTCCCTCTCTGCCCTCTCCCTCTCTGCCCTCCGGCAAGCCGATGATCCTTAAATTCTGCCTGCATGATCTAGTCTCTAGATCCTCCACTTTGTCCTTCAGCCTCTTCTGATGATCTCTCATCAGCCCCATCTCTGCTTCCATCTCGGCTAGCTGCTCATCGTGCTTGCCTGCTGCCTCCTCCACCTCAATTGCATGCAGTCGATCCCTGCCTTTATAGGATTCTCCACCCTGGCCAGGTCCTCCAGTTATTCCTTCCTCTGCTGGGCAAACTTCTCATGCAGAAAGGTCACAAGTTGGTCGGTCGATTACTGGGCTGGCAAACCCGGACCCTCCGCCATCTTCCCCTGTGTCGCAGGCTCCAAACCAGCTGTCAGTGGACGCTCTCTCCTGTTTAGACCACTTCTGGGTCCAGAAATCCATAAACCGGTGAGATACTCTCTTCTTCAACCTCATCAACTCCTAATGTTATCACTCAGTTCCACCTTAAGTCGGGGAAAAAGGTCCAAAAAGTCCACAAGCGGGAGCCACAAAATGTGCGACCGCTCACACCATGGTCGCCACCAGATGCCTCCTGATCACTTTATTGAAGGAAGGATGTGATAGCCTGGAAGCAGTTCAGCAACATAGGGTAAGGCATATAGCCAAAGGAAAGACAAATACATAATGTGCACCAGGACAAAGTTTATGATCGGATATGGTCTTATTAAATGGCAGAGAAAGCTTGAGGGGCTGAATGGCCTGCTTCTTGTCCATTTAAAAAATGCAGAGAGTGGAATGGTTGACGCTGCTGCCTCACAGCGGGAGGGACCCAGGTGAAATTCTGACCTTGAGTAACTGTTGAGTTCCAAAAATTCCAAAAATGTGCAGGTTAGGTAGTTTGGTCGTCTAAAAGGTTAGGTGTAGTTATGTGGGTATAGGGCACAGGTCAGGTATTCTTGGCACTACAGTGCAGTCTTGATGGGCCTAATGGCTTCCTTCTGCACTGTAGGGATGCCAAATTGTTTTTTAAATGGTTGAACATTGAAACTAAAATGAAAACGCTGCAAATGTTGAGGACTTGAGGAAGCAGTGAAATTAATGTCGGCGTGGAAACGTCAATTCTTCTAAATCATGTTGCACTGAAGCTGCTGAATTTTAGATTGTCTATTCCTAAGAGTGTTCAGAGAAAGTCAGTCCCTCCAACAGCTCCCTCCAGCAAAAAACAATAAATCAATTTTTGTTTTGTAAATCAGGGGAGAGCGCGAACAAATTTTGCAGTCGAGTATCCCGCATTTAGGGACATCGCAGGTGTCAGCACACCCGAAGTGCAATGGGCTAGCCTCGTCCTGGGCGAACCACCTTCTTTTTTCCAAAAAATATATTTTATTCATAAAATCTCTAATAAACATTACAGAACATTTCGAATTGTCTTGACTGTACATTTCCATTAAAGTTACACATTCACTTGTCTTTCTTCAATTCAATTGGGATGACATTACACACATATCCTTTTTTATGTTACAGTTCTTTCTTAAATATTTACATTGTCATGTTTCTTTTATACATTGGAGTATTGAAGACCCAGACCGGGGGGTTTTACACTGTTACCCACCCCTCGGTGTACATGTGTTGGAGGACCTTACACAATGTCTTTCCCCATTGCGCCTTGGCAGCAGCTGCCCCAAGCTTGAGTGCGCCCCTCAGCACATAGTCCTGGACTTTGGAATGTGCCGGTCTGCAACACTCGGTCGAGGACAATTCTTTGCACTGGAAGATCAGCAAGTGTCAGGCAGACCAAAGAGCGTCTTTCACCGAGTTGATGACCTTCCAGCAGCAGTTGATGTTTGTCTCGGTGTGTGTCCCTGGAAACAGTCTGTAGAGCACAGAGTCCTGTGTTACAGAGCTGCTCAGGGTGAACCTGGACAAATACCACCGCATCTCTCTCCAGACCTTCTTTGCAAAGGCACATTCCACCTTCTTGATCATAGTTTCACCCTTGCCACGTAAGTATGTCTGAAAACTCTCACACACTACCATCCCACACCACACATCACATCTTACACTCCCTGCATTTACACTGCCAAACTATTACTTTCCTTACAACTTTCTCCACCAAACAAAGTCAGGTCTTCTGTATTGTTCTGATAAATGTTTGAATGTTCCTCTCATTTGTTTCTGGGTGAATGAATGAAAAAGTGGTCAAAGCCAAAGCATCTCTTTCTTCAAAACCTGTTTCTCTCGCTTCGGAGGACAATGGTGTAATGTCACCCTCTGGTGGTGGGTGGATGCTGGTGCACCAGTGGAGATAGAATCTTCTGGGTTTTAATGGGTCTTTGAATATGCTGCCCGCTTCTCCAAGGCAGCAGGAGGTGTGGATAGAAAATCCCCTTGTCGCCACAGTACGGCATGTGTTCTGGTTCACTGAGTGAGAATTCAGAATGTCCAATTCACGTAACAAACACGTCTTTTGGAATTTGCAGGAGGAAACAGGACGCAAACACAGGGAAAACATGCAGACTCTGCGCAGACTCAGGGACTCAAACTGGGAATCAAGCCCGGGTCTGTGAAGCAGTAGTGCTAACCACTGTGCCACCGTACCGAATTAGATCATATGGGGTGGGAGGCAGGAGGTATCGAATTGATCAGCCATGATTAATGACACAGCAGGCTGTAAGGGCTCTTGCAGCTTCGATTTTGTATATGTCTGCACTGAAGCGGCAGGGATGAGAGACTAAACTCTGACTAGGAGACAAGCAAAGTGCCTGCACTAGCAACCTCTGTTAGAAAAAATTGAATTTCTACTTTTATGTTATAAATCAGGGGAGAGCGCGAACGCAGTCCCCCACTACCACAAATTTTGCAGTCGAGTATCCCGCATTTGGGGACATCGCAGGCGTCAGCACACCCGCAGTGCAATGGGCTAGCCTCGTCCTGGGCGAACCACCTTCTTGATCATGGTTTCACCCCTGCCAGGTAAGTATGCTTAAAAACGCTCACAGCCTCCAAGCCCACACCACACATCACATCTTACACTCACACTTACTGCACTTACACCGCCAAACTGTCCCTTTACTTACAGTGTTTTCTACTGAATTAAACTAGCCCTCTCGTGTATTTTTGACATATTTTTCAATATGCCTCTCTAGTAGGAAACACATTGTTTAAAAGGTCTGCTATGCTATTTGCATATTATCCTTAAAAGGAAGTGAACCGCCCCTCAACCAATCTGTCAGTCAAACGAGGGACCGTTGAAAGAAAACGTTCTCTGCCAACACTTTCTCTGTCCATTTAACTTTTCTGAAACTGGGCTAGATTGAAGTTCATAAAAGTACTGAATTTAAAAATTATACTGTATCAATTCTTAAAAGTCCCAAGCAATTAGTAAATCAATAAACCTGTAATCTATCACACACCCCACACAGACGTAACTTTTCCAAAACTGGGAGAGAGAGAGATTGATGAGGAGGTTTTTGGAGTCACAAAGATGTTGATTGTTGTCTCCAAGAGAGGTTTTTAGGCTTATGAGGAGGTTATTGAGAAACATGTTGGGACGTTTTTATGGTTGGAGGGCGGGGGGGGGGGGGGTCAGGTTAATGATTTTGGGCAGCTCGATAGCACAGTGGTTAGCACAGTTGCTTCACAACTCCAGCATCCCAGGGTCGATTTGTGGCTTGGGTCACTGTGCGTTCTCCCCGTGTCTGCGTGGGTTTCCTCCGGGTGCTCCGGTTTTCTCCCCCAGTCCAAAGATGTGCAGGTTAGGTGGATTGGCCATGATAAATTACCCTCAGTGCACAAAAAAGGTTAGGTGGGAGTTACTGGGTTAAGGGGATAGGGTAGAAGTGTGGCCTTAAGTGGGTTGCTCTTTCCAAGAGCTAGTGAGACTCGATGGGCCGAATGGCCTCCTTCTGCACTGTATATTCTATGATCATAGGAACACATCCCCCACTCACACGCCAGACACCCACACATACACACCCACACACACATACGTAACACACGTACACACATACACACCCTCACATGCATCACGATACCACCCCTCCCCAAACACACACATACACACACTCCCATATTTTTAAAATAATAAATTGAGAGGACCCAATTCATTTTATTCCCAATTAAGGGGCAATGTTGCATGGCCAATCCACCTACCTTGCACATCTTTGGGTTCTGGGGTTGAGACCCACACAGACACATGGAGAATGTGCAAACTCCACATGGACAGTGATCAACAGGGCAAAGCACTGCACCACCGTGCCGCCCTTAAACACACACATTTCTGACACACACTCACCCCGATAGGCACACCCATCTGACACACACACACCCGGCAAACCACCACCCCGCCCGAAAACACACACACACACACACATCCTTTATACACACAATCCCCCCGACATACACACATACCCGACACAAACACACACATCCAACACGCACACACAATGTGATGCATACAATCACCCCAACACACACATACACCTCTGATACACACACACCCGCTACAGAGACTTAACTCTTCTGAAATTGGGATAGAAACAAATTGATGAGGAGGATTTGAGAGTCACAAAGATGTTGATTGTTGTCTCCAGGAGAAGTTTTTAGGGTCATGAGGAGCTTACTGAACATAAACTGAGGAGGTATTTTTGAGGGGTTCAGGTTAATGTTCATGGGGACTTTATTTTTTTTATTTTTTTAAAATAAATTTAGAGTACCCAATTATTTTTTCCTATTAAGGGGCAATTTAGAGTGGCCTATCCTGCACATCTTTGGGTTGTGGGGGTGAAACCCACGCAGACACGGGGAGAATGTGCAAACTCCACATGGACAGTGACCCAGGGCCGGGATTCGAACCTGGGTCCTCAGCGCCGTAGGCAGCAATGCTAACCACTGTGCCACCTTGCTGCCCTCATGGGGACTTTATTAACTATTACTGGGTGGCCAACATATCAATGGTCAGGGTAGTGGGGAAGGGGTCGTGGAGGCGGCATCCTGTAAGGGTATGAGTTTGGAGGCCTTGCTGTCGGCGCCTCTGCTGTTCTCGCCAGCTCGGTCCTCTATAAGCCCTGTGGTGGTGGCAGCCCGAAAGGTGTGGGGGCAATGGAGACAACACATTAGATTGGAGTCACCGATTTGTAACAATCACCAGTTTGCCCCGCGGGGGCTTGATGGGGGCTATAAGGGATGGCAGCGGGCAGGGTTTGAGAGATTTGGGGACCTATTCATTCAGGAAGGTTTCCCTACCTTGGAGGCATTGGAGGAGGAGTTTAGTTGCCAGGTGGGAACGGGTTTCGGTACCTCCAGGTACGGGATTTTGTCCGGAGGCAGGTTCTTGGCATCCATCACCTCCCCCTGAGGGAGTTACAAGATAAGGTGATGTCAAAAACAGAGGTTGGAGAGGGGAGGGTCTCGGAGATATACAAGGAGCTGATGGAGTGCGAAGATGCCCCTATCAGGGAGGTAAAGAGGAAGTGGGAAGAGGAGCTGGGTAGGGAGATAGAATTCGAGTTGTGGGAAAAAGCCCTGAAGAGAGTCAATTCATCATCATCATGTGCCAGACTTAGCTTGATCAAAGTGGTCCACAGGGCCCACATGATGGTAGCCCGGATGAGCAGGTTCTTTGAGGAGGTGGAGGACAGATGTGGGCGGTGTGGGGGTAGCCTGGCCAACCACGTACATGTGTTTTGGGCATGTCCGGAATTGAGGGGATTCTGGCAGGGATTTGCGGACTTTATGTCAGAGGTCCTAGAAGGAAGGGTGACTCCAAGTCCAGAATTGGAAATATTTGGGGTATCGGAGGATCCGGGGGCCCAGGGTGGGCAGAGGGGGGGTGGGGGTGGGGAGGCCGATATTCTGGCCTTCTCCTCCCTGGTGGCCCGGAGACGGATTTTGCTGGGATGGAGGGACTCGGAGCCCCCAAACTCCGGAGTGTGGGTCAGCGATATGGCTGGGTTTCTCAGGCTAGAGAAAATTTAATTTATGAGAGGGTCAATTCAAGGGTTCGCCCAGAGATGGCAGCCGTTCATAGACTATCTCAAGGAAAATTGAACGTCAGCAGTGAGGGGGGAGGGAAAAAGAAGGCATGGCAATGTTACAACGGGACCGAAAGTACAGTTTACGGGCAGCTAGGGAATAGAGCGGGGGGTGGGGGGAAGGGGTGTTATTCTGCAGGTTGTTTTTTTTTTCTTTACGTGTGTCGCCCGCACGGTTGATCAAGAGATGCTAATGTGTTAAACTGTGAAAATTACAAATGCTTCAACAAAATATTTTCTGAAAAGGAATGTTCATGAGGACACCCTCCACACACACACGCCCAACGTACACCCACACTCTCCACGCATCCCTCATACACACACAGATACCAGACACAAATCCCTGACACAATTAATTGACACACAGCGACTCATACAGACTTACAAGACACTCTTTAGAGATACTCAGCACTGCGGAAGCTGGAAATCTGAAAGAAGTACAGTAACTGTATAATTTACAGTAACTGGTGCGGCATAATCATCAGGACAGGCAGCAACTTTGAGGAGAGAGACAGAAGTAGTATTTCAGCTCAGTGACCTTCGTTGGAGCTGGGAAAAGGTGGATGCTTAATGAGTTTAAGAGAGTGTATGGGTGGCAGGGAGGGGAAGAGTTGAACAAAACCTCTGAAAGAACAGCCTACGTAGGCCCATACCCCCTCCCAATCCCCGTAACCCTGCCCTATCCCCATAACTAAGGGGCAATTTAGCATGGATAATCCACTTAACATGCACATCTCTGCACTGTGGGAGGATTCTGGGGCACCAGAGGAAACCCACATAGTCATGGGCGAATGTACATACTCCATCCAAGGCTGGAATAGACCTGGATGCCTGGTGCTGTGAAGCAGCCATGATAACCACTATGCCACCATGCAGGGATGTATCTTTACAAAGCGGGTCTGGAGAGAAATGCAGTAATTTTTGTCGCGGTTCATTTCGAGTGACCCTGTGATACAGGACCCGTGCTCCAGCTGTTCCCAGGGACCAAGATATTTTATTCATTATTAAAATATGTAAGATACATGAAATGGTTGTTCCAATTTGACATCATATAAAGGGCAATAAAGGACAACACGATGGTGCAATGGTTAGCACTGCTGCCTCACTGAGAACCCGGGTTTGATCTCCGCCCGGGTCACTATCCGTGCGGAGTTTACACATTCTCCCCATGTCTGCGGGGATCTCACCCCCACAACCCAAAGATGTGTAGTGGAGTGGACTGGTCATGCTAAATTGCCCTTTAATTGGAATTTTTAAAAAAATGATTTTGAAAAAATATACGTATATATAAAAGGCAATGCACTCCCTGGACACACACATCCCAAATGCGCACACATACATACATCTAGGGCTAAATAGTTGGCTTTTAAAGCAGACCAAGGCAGGCCAGCAGCACGGTTTAATTCCCGTACCAGCCTCCCCGAACAGGTGCCGGAATGTGGCGACTAGGGGCTTTTTGCAGTAACTTCATTGAAGCCTACTCGTGACAATAAGCGATTTTCATTTCATTCATTTCATTTTCATCTCACATACACAAATCCCCAACATACAAAGCACAGATGCACAACACATACACACATATATACCCTGGACAGAGACCCTTGACACACAGACAGCCAACACAGACACACACCCCTGACACTCACACACACACACACAAAACCCGGCACACACAGGCATCCCTACAAACAGAAACACACGCCCTCCCTGACACAGGATCTGATGATAAACCATTTTACCCAGAGGGTGATGTGAGTTTGAAACTCACTGCCTGAAAGGGGGTAGAAGCAGTGACCCTCATAACATTTAAGGAGTACTTAGCTGTTCACTTGCGATCCCAAGGTATACATGGCTATGGGCCAAGTGCTGGGAAATGAGATTAGAATGGTTAGGTGGTTGTTTTTGATCGGCTCTGATGCGATGGGCCGAAGGGCCTTTTCTGTGTTGTGTGACGCTATGACTCTATCTGTCTCTTACTTGAATACACTCGGTGACTTGGTCTCCACATCCTGCTGTGGTAGAGTATTCTACAGGGTTATCATCTTTTGAGTGAAGAGATTTCCCCTCATCTCAATCCTAAATCATCTACCTAGTATCCTCAGACTGTGTCCCAGGTTCTAGATTCGGGCGGCACGGTAGCACAATGGTTAGCACTGCTGCTTCACAGCATCAGGGACCCAGGTTCGATTCCCGGCTTGGGTCACTGTCTGTGCGGAGTTTGCACATTCTCCCCGTGTCTGCGTGGTTTTTTTTCTGGGTGCTCCGGTTTCCTCCCACAAGTCCTGGAAGACATGCTTGTCAGGTGAATTAGACATTCTGAATTCTCCCTCTGTAGTGTAGCCACCTGGGGTGGCCACTTCCCGATTCCAAAATGGATGCCCACAAAGAATACAGGGAAAATTGGCCAGCCACAGGAAAACAAGCAGGTTTTTCTGTATTAAGACTTGCAGAACCCAGACAGAACCGAAACCAATAGCCATCTACATATTAATGAACAATCCCCAGGAACAATTAGATACATTGAAGTGATCGGGACCAAGACAGACCCCTCGGCGCCAGCGGGAGCCAGGACAAAGGAAGGCCAATGGACACATAGGAACCGCCCAGCGATCAGGGAACAGCTCCAGTATTGGAGAAATCGATTGAAACGATTGGGACATGGTCCAATTAATTGGGACCAGGTCCGGGGTCCGCCCACAAGGGCGCAAAACCCATGGGGACTATAAAGTAGAGTCCCCAAGTTCAGTTCGATCTTCTTGGCAGGTTCTCTGAGCAGCTCGAAAGAACTCTTGACCATGGCTCTCAGTGAGGAGAGACCTGCCTAGCAGCTGCACCAACCAAGTAAGTCTCCAGTCAATGCACGCTACGAGATAGGCGCTCCTAGCTACTATTCCATACCAGCTTGAAGCCTGCAGACTCAGAACCGGACAAAGGCCATTGTTCCTCTGACCTGGTGGGCCATTTGAAAGCTAAGTACAGGCCTATAGTTGTAGTGATAGTCTAGTAAGTAGAGTTTTATGCATGAGTAGTGATTGACTGTGTGTATAATAAATGTGTTTTGATTTGAAACTTACTAACTGGTGTATTGAGTTATTTTTTTTAACAAACAGTTTTATTGAGGTAGTTTCTCGGCATTGTAAACAGTTACAGACATCAACAAAAAGAAAGCAAAAAAGGCAAAAATGTGCAAACATCCACTTACATTCAATACTTCAATCGTACCATACTGCACAAGCCCGCTCCTCTCCCACCTGTACTACCAGCCAATTTATCCCTCCTACTCTACTCTACTCTAACCTCCCCACCCTCCCTGCTGACGCTCACTCTCCCGCAAAGAAGTGAATGAATGGTTGCCATCTTCAGGCGAACCCAAGTACAGATCCCCTCAAGGCGAACTTAATTTTTTCCATCCCCAGAAAACTCGACATGTCCGAAAGCCACCACTCAGTCTTCAGGGGCTTTTGAGTCCCTCCATGCCAATAATATTCGTCGCCGGGCTATCAGGGAAGCAAAGGCCAAAACATCAGTCTCTTTCTCACCCTGGACTCCCGGGTCCTCCAAAACCCCAAAAATTGCCACCCCTGGACCCATCGCCACCCTTGTTTTTAGCACCCGGGACATGATCCCTGCAAATCCCTCCCAGTACCCCCTAAGCATTGGACATGTCCAAAACATGTGTACGTGGTTCGCTGGTCCTCCTGCGCACCTAGCGCATTTGTCCTCTACCCCAAAGAATTTGCTCATCCGAGCCACCGTCATGTGGGTCCGGTGAACGACCTTAAATTGAATCAAGCCGAGCCTGGCACATGTTGCGGTCGAATTTACCCTACTCAGGGTCTCTGCCCACAGCCCATCCTCCATTTCCCCGCCTAGCTCCTCCTCCCATTTGAGTTTCAGTTCCTCTGCCTGGGACTCTTCCCCCTTCATGAGCACCTCGTAGATATCCGAGACTCTACCCTCACCTCCTTCTCCTCTAGAGACTATTCTGTCCTGGATCCCTATTGGCGGGAGGCGTGGGAAGGATGGGACCTGTCTACGGACAAAGTCCCGCAACTGTAGGTACCTGAAATCGTTCCCCCTTACCAGACCAAATTACTCCTCAAAGCTACTCAAACTCGCAAAGCTCCCTTCCAGGAACATATCACCCACCCTCCCCACCCCCACCCGCCACCATGCTCGAAACCCCCCATCCATACTCCTGGGGGCAAACCGATGGTTGTCGCAGATTGGCGCCCAGACAGACGCCCCCCACCTCCCCTACCTGCCTCCTCCACTGGCCCCATATCTGCAGGGTTGCCACCACTACTGGGCTGGTGGAGTACCTGGCCGGCGGCAGTGGTAGAGGAGCCGTGACCAGGGCTCGCCAAGCTGGTGCCCCTCACGCAGCCGCCTCCACTCGCTCCCAAATAGACCCCGTACCCACCATCCACTTCCTTATCATAGCGATGTTGGCCGCCCAGTAATAATTAATCAGACTCGGCAAAGCCAGCCCTCCCTCGCTGCGGTTCCTCTCCAGCATCGCCTTCTTCACCCGCGGGGATTTTCCCGCCCAGACAAAGCTCATGATCATCTTGTTAACCCTTTTGAAGAAGGACTATGGGATAAAGATCGGGAGGCACTGAAAAATGAACAGGAATCTAGGGAGGATTATCATCTTTACAGGCTGCTCCCTACCTGCCAGTGACAGCGGGAGTGCATCCCATCTCCGAAACTCTCCCTTCATCTGTTCCACCACCCAGGCCAAATTTAACTTGTGAAACCTGCCCCAGTCTCGCAACACCTGGATCCCCAAGTACCGGAAATTTTCCTCAACCAGCCTAAACGGCAGCCCTCTCACCTGTTCTCCTGGCCCCTTGCCTGCACCACAAACATTTCACTCTTGGCCATATTTAATTTGTACCCTGAGAACTGGCCAAACTTCCTCAATGTTTCCAGAATACTTTCCATCCCGGCCAATAGGTCCGACACGTACAGGAGCAGGGCGTCCGCATAGAGAGAGGCCCTATGTTCCACCCCGCCCCTAACCATCCCCTTCGGCTCTCAGCGCAATCGCCAGCGGCTCTATGGCCAGCGCAAACAGCAGCGGGGAGAGCGGACAGCCCTGTGTATTGAGTTATTGATCAGCACTTGGCTTTGAACCTCGTGGTGGTATCAGAAAGATACCTGGTGACTCTAGAGCAAAGGTTATTAAACAGAGAAATTAAGTAAAAACACAACTAGCAACAGTGTACTCGAACAGGTGCCGGGATGTGGCGAATAGGGGCTTTTCACAGAAACTTCTTTGCAATGTTAATGTAAGCCTACTTGTGACAATAAAAATTATTACAAGATTATTATAGATTCCCTAACCCGGGAAAACACCCTCCCAGCACTTCGTCTGTTCAGCCCTGTTAGAAGTTTAAATGCTTCAATCGGGGTTGGATTCTCTGGTCCCCCAGCCCCGTGCCTCTCAGCAGCGCACCGTTCACTGGCAGCAGGATTTACTGCTCCTGCCGCTTGTCAATGGGCTTTCCCATTTACCGGGAATCCCGTGGGCAGGGTAGCGCTGCCAGCAGGAAAAGTGAATCGCAACAGCCGGAGAATTTGTGGGCAGCACGGTAGCACAAGTGATTAGCACTGTGGATTCACACCACCAGGGTCCCAGGTTCGATTCCCCGCTGGGTCACTGTCTGTGTGGAGTCTGCACGTTCTCCCCGTATCTGCGTGGGTTTCCTCCGGTTTCCTCCCACATTCCAAAGACGTGTAGGTTAGGTGTATTGGCCATGATAAATTGCCCTTAGTGACCAAAAAAGATTAGGAGGGACTTCCGGTGGCGGCAATGCGGAGCTAAGCCGCACGTTCGGCAGCTCCCGCTTTCATAGGACTTGTGGGCTCTTTTAAGGGCCCCAAATGGTGCTGATTCGACGATTCCTGGTGTGTAAAGGGGTCTGGAGCAATACCCCCCGGGATTTATGGTGCGGACCCGGAGTGGGGCGAGGAAAAAAACGGCAGCAGCTCCCGTGGAAAAGCGGGGGAAGGTGGACAAAATGGCGGCCGGTGGAGCCCCCGAGGAGTGGAGGCAGTGGGCGGAGGAGCAGCAGGCGGCCCTTCTGCGCTACTTTACGGAGCTGAAAGTGGAGTTGCTGGACTCTCTGAAGGTTACGACAAGTAAGCTGCTGGAGACCCAGACAGCCCAGGGTGCAGCGATCCGTGAGTTGCAGCAGCAGGCCTCTGAGCGCGAGGATGAGGTCTCGGCCCTCGTGGGGAAGGTGGAGATGCACGAGGCGCTCCACAAAAAGTGGCAAGATCGTTTTGAGGAGATGGAGTTTCGGTCAAGAAGGAAGAACTTGAGGATCCTGGGCCTCGCGGAGGAGCTGGAGGGGTTGGACCTGCCGGCTTATGTGATGCTGAACTCGCTGGTGGGGGCAGGATCTTTCCATCTGCCCCTGGAGCTGGAGGGGGCCCACAGAGTACTGGCCAGGAGGCCTAAGGCGAATGAACCCCCGCGGGCGGTGCTGGTGCAGTTCCATCGGTTCAGTGACCGGGAGTGTATTCTGCGATGGGCCAAGAAGGTGAGGAGCAGCAAGTGGGAGAATTCGGTCGTGCGTATCTACCAGGACTGGAGTGCGGAGGTGGCCAAGCGGAGAGCCGGGTTTAACCGGACGAAGGCGGTGCTCCACAGCAGGCAGGTGAAATTCGGCATGCTGCCGCCTGAGCGCTTGTGGGTCACCTACAAGGACCGGCATCACTATTTTGAGTCCCCGGAGGAGGCGTGGGCCTTTGTGCAGGCTGAAAAGTTGGACTCGAACTAGGGATTGGGGACTGTGGGGGTTTTTTGTATCACTGCTTATGCTGTTGCTGGCTATTCTGTTTGTTTTTTTTTCCTGCTTTCGGGTGATGTTGGTTATGGTTTTGTGTTTTAAGGGGGGTGTTGGGGTCTGTGGTTGTTCTGTTTTTGTTTGTACAGGGTTGGTGGATGGGTTGGGACTGCTATTTGGGAGCTGCGTTGGGGGGGTGAGGTGGGGCAGTGGGAAAGCGCGAGCTTTCCTCTGGTTTCCCGCGCTGCGGGACGAGGGGGGTGGAGCTGGAGGCAAGGGGCGTGGATATCAGTTCCGTTTTCCCGCACTGGAGCGGTGCCAAGGAGCTGCTGCAGGGTGGGGGTGACCGCATATCGGGAGGGGTTGGTGTTAGCGTGGGAGCTGCCGGGGTCAGCAGAAGTCAGCTGGCTCACGGGAGTACTATGGAGGGAGCGTCACGGCTAGGAGGGGTCCTAGCCTGGGGGGGGGGGGGGGGGGGGGGGGGTACCGGGTTGCTGCTGGATTGGCCAGGGAGGAGCTGGTGCGGGTCGGGGGGGTCGGGTTGAGGTTCTATCGCCATGGGAAACGGGCCGAGTGGGGGGTGCTGGCCAGGGGCGAGCAGTCGATGGGCTATGGCTAGTCGGTGGGGGAGGGGGGGCGGGGTGCCCCCTGATCCGGCTGATCACGTGGAACGTGCGGGGGTTGAATGGGCCGGTGAAGAGGGCCCGGGTGTTTTCGCATCTGAAGGGGCTGAAGGTGGACGTGGCCATGCTCCAGGAGACACACCTGAAGGTGGCGGACCAGGTTCGTCTGAGGAAGGAGTGGGTGGGGCAGGTTTTCACTCAGGGCTCGACTCGAAGAACCGGGGGGTGGCGATCCTGGTGGGGAAGAGGGTGGCATTTGAGGCATCTGACGTTGTGGCTGATAGTGGCGGCAGATACGTGATGGTGAGCGGTAAGCTGCAGGGGGAGAGGGTGGTGTTGGTTAATGTGTACGCCCCAAATTGGGATGATGCTGGTTTCATGAGGCGTATGTTGGGCCGCATTCCTGACCTGGAGGCGGGGGGCCTGATCATGGGGGGGGGGGGACTTCAATACGGTGCTGGACCCCCCACTGGATCGTACTAGTTCTAGGACAGGCAGGAGGCCGGCGACTGCCAAGGTGTTGAGGGGGTTTATGGACCAGATGGGAGGGGTGAATCCCTGGAGGTTTGGGAGGCCGAGGGCTCGGGAGTACTCTTTTTTCTCCCACGTGCACAGGGTTTATTCCCGCATTGATTTTTTTTGCCCTGAGTAGGGGGCTGGTCCCGAGGGTGGAGGATGCCGAATATTCGGCTATAGCGATTTCGGACCATGCTCCGCATTAGGTGGATGTGGAGATGGGGGAGGTGCGTGACCAGCGCCCGCTTTGGCGTCTGGACGTGGGGTTGTTGGCTGATGAGGAGGTGTGCAGGAGGGTCCGGAGATGTATTGAGAGGTACCTCGAGGCCAATGATACTATGGAGGTCCGGGTGGGGATGGTGTGGGAGGCTCTGAAGGCAGTGATTAGGGGGGAGCTGATCTCCATCCGAGCCCATAGGGAGAGGGGGGAGAGGAGGGATAGGCTGGTGGGGGAGCTCCTGAGTGTAGATAGGAGGTATGCGGAGTCCCCGAAGGATGGATTGCCGGGGGAGCGGCGTAGCCTGCAGGCCAAGTTTGATTTATTGACCACCAGAAAGGCGGAGACACAGTGGAGGAAGGCGCAGGGAGCGGTCTACGAGTATGGAGAGAAGGCGAGCAGGATGCTGGCGCATCAGCTTCGCAAGCGGGACGCGGCTAGGGAGATTGGTGGAGTGAAGGATAGGGGTAGGAATGTGGTGCGGCAGGGGGCAGAGGTCAATGGGGTCTTTTGGGACTTCCACAGGGAACTGTACCGGTCGGAGCCGCCGGTGGTGGGGGGGGGGGAACAGGCTGCGATTTCCAAGGGTTCAGGAGGAGCAGGTGGAGGGACTGGGGGCGCCGATCGAATTAGAGGAGCTGGTTAGAGGGATTGGCCACATGCAGTCGGGGAAGGCGCCGGGACCGGATGGGTTCCCGGTTGAATTTTATAAAAAATACGTGGACCTGTTGGGCCCCCTGTTGGTTCGGACCTTTAACGAGGCATGGGAGGGGGGAGTTTTGCCCCCGACGATGTCACGGGTGCTGATTTCCCTGATCCTGAAACGAGATAAGGACCCCTTGCAGTGTGGATCATATAGGCCAATTTCACTGCTGAATGTGGACGCCAAGTTGCTGGCGAAGATCTTGGCCACTAGAATAGAGGACTGTGTGCCGGGGGTGATACATGAAGATCAGACGGATTTTGTCAAGGGGAGGCAGCTGAACACTAACGTGCGAAGGCTGCTAAATGTGATAATGATGCCGGCGGCAGAAGGAGAGGCGGAGATTGTGGTGGCATTGGATGCGGAGAAGGCCTTTGATAGGGTTGAGTGGGGGTACTTGTGGGAGGTGTTAGAGAGGTTCGGGGAGGGGTTTATTAAATGGGTGATTGCTATACGAGGCCCCGATGGCGAGTGCAGCGACAAATGGTTGGAGGTCCGAGTACTTCAGGCTCCACCATGGGACGAGGCAGGGGTGCTTCCTGTCCCCCTTGCTTTTTGCGTTGGCAATTGAGCCTCTGGCCATGGCGCTCAGGGAGTTGGGGAGGTGGAGGGGTCTGGTGCGGGGTGGGGAGGAACACCGAGTGTCGCTTTATGCAGATGATTTACTGCTGTATGTAGCAGACCCGGTGGGGGGAATGCCGGAGGTGATGGAGATTCTTGCTGAGTTTGGGAGTTTCTCGGGCTATAAGTTGACCTGGGCAAGAGTAAGCTGTTTGTTGTACACCCGGGAGATCAGGAGGAGGGGATTGGTAGGCTCCCGCTAAAGAGGGCAGTGAGGAGTTTTAGGTACCTGGGGGTTCAGGTGGCTAGGAGCTGGGGGACTTTGCATAAGCTTAATTTTACTAGGTTGGTGGAGCAGATGGAGGAGGAGTTTAAAAGATGGGACATGCTGCCGCTGTCGTTGGCAGGTAGAGTACAGTCCGTTAAAATGACAGTGCTCCTGAGGTTTTTGTTTTTGTTTCAGTGCCTCCTCATTTTCATTCCGAGGGCCTTTTTTACGAGGGTGAACAACAGCATCATGGGATTTGTTTGGGTGCACGGGACTCCGAGGGTGAGGAGGGTCTTTTTGGAGCGGGGCAGGGATAGAGGGGGGCTGGCGCTGCCCAATCTCTCTGGGTACTATTGGGCGGCTAATGTCTAGCTGGTACACAAGTGAGTAATGGATGGGGAGGGGGCAGCATAGAAACGGATGGAGATGGCGTCCTGCGAAGGCACGAGCCTGAAGGCACTGTTGCCGCTCCCTCCAACAAGGTACACTACGAGCCCGGTGGTGGCGGCTACCCTCAAGATTTGGGGGCAGTGGACGCGACACAGAGGGGAAGTGGGGGGCTCGGTGGAGGCCCTGCTGTGGGAGAACCACCGGTTTGTCCCAGGGAACATTGATGGCGGGTTCCTGGGGTGGCACAGGGCGGGCATAAGGAAGTTGGGAGACCTGTTCATTGATGGGAGGTTTGCGAGCCTGGGTGAGCTGGAGGAGAAGTTTGAGCTCCCCCCGGGGAATATGTTCAGGTACCTTCAGGTCAAGTTGTTTGCTAGGTGGCAGGTGGAGGGGTTCCCTTCGCTGCCCCCGCGGGGGGTAAGGGATAGGGTGCTTTCGGGGGTGTGGGTCGGGGATGGGAAGGTGTCTGACATCTACCAGGTGATGCAAGAGGTGGAGGAGGCGTGGGTAGAGGAGCTGAAGGCTAAGTGGGAAGTGGAGCTGGGGGAGCAGATTGAGGAGGGGACATGGGCGGACGCCCTGGAGAGGGTGAACTCATCCTCTTCACATGCGAGGCTTAGCCTCATCCAGTTCAAGGTACTGCACAGGGCTCATATGTCCGGGACGAGGATGAGCAGGTTTTTAGGGGGTGAGGACAGGTGCATTAGGTGTGCAGGGAGCCCAGCAAACCATGCACATATGTTTTGGGCATGCCCGGCACTGGTGGAATTCTGGCAGGGGGTGGCGAGGACAGTGTTGAGGGTGGTAGGGTCCAGGCTGTGGACTCGCGATATTTGGGGTTGGGGTGGAGCCGGGAGTGCAGGAGGCGAAAGAGGCCGGTGTTTTGGCCTTTGCGTCCCTGGTAGCCCGACGGAGGATCTTGTTGCAATGGAAAGATGCGAGACCCCCAAGCGTGGAGACCTGGATCAATGACATGGCGGGATTCATTAAGCTGGAGAAGGCCAAATTTACCCTGAGGGGGTCGGTACAAGGGTTCTTTAGGCGGTGGCAGCCTTTCCTCGACTTTCTGGCTCAAAGATAGGGAACTAGGTCAGCAGCAGCAACCCGGGGGGGAGGGGGGGAAAAAGGGGGGCGGTTTCAGGGGGGCATTGTTTATGTTAATTTAATTTATTGTTAATCTATTTTGTTGTTTATTGGGTTTGGGGGGGGGTGTTATGGGTGCCGGGGGGTGTTTATTATTGTTAGTCTTATTATTATTATTGTTCTGTTGTTATACATTTTTCAAAAATCTCAATAAAAATTATTTTAATAAAAAAAAGATTAGGAGGGGTTATCGGGTTACGGGGATAGGGTGGAAGTGAGGGCTTAAGTGGGTCGGTGTAGACTCAATGGGCCGAATGGTCTCCTTCTGCACTGTATGTTCTAATTCCAGCCCAGATTTTCTCTAACCCTTCTGAATGCCAGTGAATTCTAGAACAGTTGAACCAATCTCTCGTCCTGCAACCCCAGTATCAGCCTCGTGAACCTCCACTGCACTCTCTCTACAGCAAATATATCCTTTCTTAGATTAAACTGCGCACAATACTCCAGGTGTGGTCTTACCAAGGCCCTGTATAACTGCAGTGAGACATTCCAACTTCTGAACTCAAATCCTCTTGCAATGAACATAAAATTTGCCTTCCTAATTGTTTGCTGCACTTTCATTGACAGGTGTACAAGGCCACCCAGATCCCTTTGTCATCCACACTTCTGAGCCTCACTCACCTGTATAGGTGCATTATCTTGCCTCTTCTCTCCCCTTTATACTGTAAATCAGCTACTGCTGTCAATGTTAAGCTTCAAACTGGTGCACAAGTGGATGACAAATCATCAGAGTTTCAATGAGGGAAGCATGAATGAAAAATGACAGGTGTATCACGTAAGGCTAGTCTGTTGGCACAACAACTAATTAGGAGAGCTACTAAAACGCATTCATTTATTGAGAGGGGAATTGATCACTGCAATGATGTTACTGTGAAAATTGGATTTGTTTGTCACGTGTACTGAGGTCCAGTGAAAAGTAATTTTCTGCGTGGAGCTCAAACAGATTATTTAATACATGAAAGGATACATAATAGGGCAACACAATGTAAATACATAGACACAGGCATCGGGTGAAGCGTACAGGAGTGTAGTATTAATCAGGTCAGTCCATGAGAGAGTCATTTACGAGACCTGTAACAGAGGGGATCAAACTGTTTTTGAATCTGTGCGTGTTCTCAGACCTTTGTATCTCCTGCCTGATGGAAGAAGTTGGAAGAGTGAGTAAACCGAGTGGGAGGGTGCTGGCTCCTTTCCCAAGGCAGCGGGAGGCGTAGATAGAAAGTCCCCTAGTCGCCACACTATGGCGCCGGTTCACTGAGAGAGAATTCAGGATGTGGGAGGAAACCGGGGCACCCGGAGGAAACCCTCGCAGACACGGAGAACGTACAGACACCACACAGACAGTGACCCAAGACGGGAATCGAACCTGGGTCCCTTGGGCTGTGACGCAATAGTGCTAACCATACCAAATTATGATGTGGAGATGCCGGCGTTGGAATTAGACATACCTCTTAGGGCTAAAGGGATATGTGAGGGAAGGTGGGATGAAGATATTGAACATGATGATCAGCCATGAGAATAATGATAAGCAGAGTAGACAGAAAGGGCCGCTTCCTGCTTGTATTTTGTATCTGTCTACTGAACCTGTGGCATTTTTGAACAACCATGATTAAAGTGCCTCACAGGGAAACAAAACTAACTGGAATAAAGTCCCTCTGCTGGAATAAAACGAGTTTCTATTTTTGATTTGTAAATCAGGGGAGAGTGCGAACGCAGTCCCCCACTACCACAAATTTTGCAGATCTCTTGCTGCCACGATTTTATGTGTCTCTGCAATATGCACTGAACCTGCAGGTTTTCTGAATCAGCATGACTAAACCCCAACTTGGAGACAAACAAACAGTGTGCAACAGCGACCTCTGTTGGGAAAGAAATAAATTTCTACTTTTATGTTATAAATCAGGGGAGAGCGCGAACGCAGTCCCCCACTACCACAAATTTTGCAGTCCCGCATTTGGGGACATCGCAGGCGTCAGCACACCCAAAGTGCAATGGGCTAGCCTTGTCCTGGGCGAACCACCTTCTTTTTTTTTTTCAAAAAATATACTTCATTCATAAAATTTATCATAATCTTTACAGAACATTTCAAATTGCCTTGACTGTACATTTCCGTCTGAGTTACATTCATTTGTCTTCAATTCAATTGGGATAACGTTACACATGTATCCTACTATAAGTTACAGTTCTTTCTTAAATATTTACATTACTTTGTTTCTTTCATACATTGTGGTATTGAAAAAAAAGAACCCCGGACCGAGGGGTTTTACACTGTTACCAACCCCTCGGTGTACATTTGGTGGAAGATCTTACACTGTGGTCTTCCCCCATTGCGCCTTGGCAGCTGCCCCAAGCTTGAGTGCGTCCCTCAGCACGTAGTCCTGGACCTTGGAATGTGCCAGTCTGCAACACTCGGTCGAGGACAATTCTTTGCTCTGGAAGATCAGCAAGTTTCGGGCAGACCAAAGAGCGTCTTTCACCGAGTTGATGACCTTCCAGCAGCAGTTGATATTTGTCTCGGTGTGTGTCCCTGGAAACAGTCCGTAGAGCACAGAGTCCTGTGTTACTGAGCTGCTCGGGATGAACCTTGACAGATACCACTGCATCTCACTCCAGACCTGCTTTGCAAAGGCACATTCCACAAGGAGGTGTGTGACTGTTTCATTTCCCCCACAACCACTCCGAGGGCAGCGTGCATTGATGCTGAGCCTTCGGGTGTGCATGAAGGATCTGACAGGGAGGGCCCTTCTCACCACCAGCCAAGCGAGGTCTTGGTGCTTGTTCTGGTGATGAGCCATTCTGCCAGATGGCTCTGACAGTCTGCTCAGGGAACCATCCAACGTCCTCCACAGTCTCCTTTTCTCTGAGGGTCTCGAGGACATTACGTGCTGACCACTGCTTCATTGCTTTGTGGTCAAAGGTGTTTTCCTTCAAAAACTTTTCCACGAAGGAGAGGTGGTGCGGCACGGTCCAACTACTTGGAACTTGGAGCGTTCCGCGGCAATGAGGCCAGGCCCATCCTTCGTAACACCGGGGACAGGTAGAACCTCAGTATGTAGTGACACTTGGTGTTTGCATACCCGGGGCCTACGCACAGCTTGATGCAGTTGCACACAAAGGTGGCCATCAGGATGGGGACAGCGTTGGGTACGCTCCCCCCTCCTTTATCTATAGGCTTGTACATTGTGTCTCTTCAGACCCAGTCCATGTTGGATCTCCATATGAATTTGAAAATGGCCCAGGTGACTGCTGCAGCATAGGTCCAAGTGACGGGATTCATTAGATAAAATTGTAATTAAAACAATAGTTTAGCAGTGTAAATGCAGTAAGCAGGAGCATAAGATGTGACAGTTTTCAAGAATACTTACCTGGAAGGAGTAGAAACCATGATCAAGAATCCTTGCTCATGCATAAAACATGATCAGGAATTTTTAATTCTTGATCATGCTTTCATCCCTGCCAAGTAAGCATGCTTGAAAACTCTCACACTCTCCCAGCCCACACCACACATCACATCTTACACTCACACTTACTGCATTTACATCGCTAAACTATTGCTTTAATTACAATTTTCTCTACTGAATTAAACTAATTGAGTCAATGTAGTTTTGACATTTTTCCAATATGCCTCTCTAGTAAGAAACTAATTGTTTAAAAAGTCTGCTATGCTATTTGCATATTGCCCTTAAAAGGCAGTGAACCGCCCCTCAATGTTTCTGTCCGTCAAACGATGGACCGTTTTCCGGAAAGAAAACCTTTTCTGTCAAAACTTTGTCTGTCCATCTGTGTTCAGAAAGGAAACAATTAACTTTTTTGAAACTCGGATGGAAAGATTGATGAGGAGGTTTTGGGAGTCACAAAGATATTGATTGTTCTCTCTAGGAGAGGTTTTTAGCGTCATGAGGAGGTTATTGAGAGGCATGTTTGGAGGTTTGTTGGGGGGCTAATGTTCATGAGGACACATTCCCCTCCCCCACATCCCTCACACACACCCCCCCCCCCACCACCCTTACCCTCACCCTCACCCCATCCCACATGCATCACCACACACACTCACCGAAACACACACACACTCCCATATTTTTTTAACATAAATATAGAGTACCCAATTCATTTTATTTTCCAATTTATTTGCAATTTAATGTGGCCAATCCACCTGGCCTGTACATCTTTGGGTTGTGGGGGTGAGACCCACGCAAACACTGAGGAAAATGTGCAAACTCCACATGGACAATGACCCTGGGCCGGGATCAAACTCGAGTCTTCGACGCCGTGAGGCAACAGTGCTAAGCACTGTACCACCATGCCGCCCTTAAACAGACACACTCCTGATGCACACACCCATCTTTTCTTCTAATTTAGAGCACCCAATTATTTGATTATTCTTTTTAATTAAAGAGCAATTCAGCATAGCCAATCCACCTACCTGCACATCTTTGGGTTGTGGGGGTGAAACCCACGCAGACACGGGGAGAATGTGCAAACTCCACACGGACAGTGACCCAGGACCGGGATTCAAACCGGGGTCTTCAGTGCCGTTGTCCCAGTGCTAACCACTGCGTCATGTGCCACTCTTGCACACACCCATCTGACACAGACACACCCGGCACACCAGCCCCCCCCCTGAAAAACTCACACACACACTCTTGATACTCACAATCACCCTGATACACACACACCCCCCCGACACACATACACAACCTACACACGCTCCCGACACACACACATACTCAACACAAGCACACACACCCAAGACACACACAAACCCGAACACATACAATCACCCTACGTACACACACACCTCTGACACACACACATACCCCGACACAGAGTTAACTTTTCTGAAACTGGGATAGAAAGAAATTGATGAGGAGGATTTGAGAGTCACAAAGATGTTGATTGGAGTAATAATAATAATGATTATTGTCACAAGTAGGTTTACATTAACACTGCAATGAAGTTGCACCCTGAGGGATCCCATGCAGACACAGGGAGATTGTGCAGACTCCACACTGCCAGGAATCGAACCTGGGATTCTGGAACTGTGAAGCAACAGCAAGGCAGCACAGTAGCACAATTGGATAGCACCGTGGCTTCACAGAACCAGGGTCCCAGGTTCGATTCCCCACTGGTTCTCTGTCTGTGCGGAATCTGCATGTTCTCCCCGTGTCTGCATGAGTTTCCTCCGGGTGCTCTGGTTTGCTCCCACAGCCCAAAAACGTGCAGGTTAGGTGGACTGGCCATGCTAAATTGCCCTCAGTGTCCAAAAAAGTTTAGGAGGGGTGATTGGGTTACGGGGATAGGGTAGAAGTGAGGGCTTAAGTGGGTTGGTGCAGACTCGATGGGCTGAATGGCCTCCTTCTGCACTGTATGTTCTACGCTAACCACTTTGTTACCATGCTACCCTGTTGTTGGCTCCTGGAGAGGTTTTTAGGGTCATGAGGAGGTTAGTGAAAAGAAGCTGAGGTGGTTTTTTTGAGGAGTTCAGGTTAATGTTCATGGGGACACCCCCCCTACACACACCCCTCATACACACACACACACTCCTAACACGATTGACACACAGACTTACAAGACACTCATTTTTAAAATAAGTTTAGAGCACCCAATTCACTTTTTTTCCCAATTAAGGGGCAATTTAGCGCGGCCAATCCACCTGCCCTGCAACTCTTTGCATTGTGGGAGCGAAACCCGGGGAGAATGTGCAAACTCCACATGGACAGTGACCCAGAGCCGGGATCGAACCTGGGACCTCGGTGGGTGAGGCAGCAACGCTAACCACTCCACCGTACTGCCCTGTGATTTATAAGACACGCTTTAGAGATGTCAGCACTGCAGAAGCTGGAAATCTGAAATAAGTACAGTAACTGGTGGGGTACAATCATCTAGGACGGCAGCAACTTTTTATTATTTTTTTTTATTTTTTTATTTTTTTAAATTTAGATTACCCAATTATTTTTTCCAATTAAGGGGCAATGTAGCATGGCCAATCCACCTACTCTGCACATTTTTGGGTTGTGGGGGCGAAACCCACGCAGGCACGGGGAGAATGTGCAAACTCCACACGGACAGTGACCCAGAGCCGGGATCGAACCTGGGACCTCAGCGCCGTGAGGCGGTTGTGCTAACCACTAGGCCACCGTGCTGCCCCGGACGGCAGCAACTTTGAGGCTGGAGACAGAAATAGTATTTCAGCTCAGGGACCTTCATTGGAGCTGGGAAAAGCTGGGTGCTTAATGAGTTTAAACAAAGTGTACGGGTGGCAGGGAGGGTTGAACAAACAGAAGGTCTGTGACAAAATGGAAGACAGGACAGATTGAGAACCTGTAGAACCCCTACAGTGCAGAAGGAGGCCATTCAACCCATCGAGTCTGCACCAAACCTCTGAAAGAAGAGCCTACGTAGGATGATACCCCCTCCGTATCCCCGTAAGCCTGCCCTATCCCCTAACTAAGGAGCAATTTAGCATGGCCAATCCACTTAACGTGCTAATCTCTGGACTGTGGGAGGAAACTGGGGCACCCAGAGGAAGCCCACGTAGTCATGGGAAAATGTACAAATCCCACCCAGGGCCGGAATAGACCTGGATGCCTGATGCTGTGAGGCAGTCATGTTAACAACTGTGCCACCGTGCAGGGATGTGTCTTTACAAAGCAGGCCTGGAGAGAGATGCTGTAATTTTTGTAGCTGTTCAGTTTGAGTGACTCTGTGATACAGGGCTCTGTGCTCCAACTGTTCCCAGGGATGTTCCCCAAGATATCTTATTGATTCATAAAATATGTAAGGTACATTAAATGATTGATCCAATTTGACATCATATAAAGGGCAATACAGGGCAGTAGTAGTTAGCACTGCTGCCTCACTGAGGACCCGGGTTCGATCCCGGCACCGTGTCACTGTCCATGTGGAGTTTGCACATTCGCCCCATGTCTGCGGAGGCCTCACCCCCCCAACCCAATGATGTGTATTGGATGGTAAATTGGTCATGATAAATTGCCGCTTAATTGGATTTTTTTTCTTAATTGATTTAGAAACATATACATATATAAATATAAAGGACAATGCAGTTTTATTTATTCAAATACAGTCTGCGACATTCTGAAATACTTCAATACACTTACAAATAGAAAATTCTGTTCACACCCCAGACACACGCGCACACTATCTCGACACACACATCCCAGATGCGCACACCCACATACATCTCCAACACACACACAACCCCAACACACACAACCCGGATGCACATGCACATACACACATAAATACCCAGGACACCCCCCCCCGACATACAGTCATCCAACACAGACACACACCCTCGACACACACCCCCAATACACAACACAGACAAACCCCCCGACAGACGCACGCACAAAACCCGGCACACAGTCACCCCAGACACACAGAAACACCCCCTCCGCCCCCACTTCCCCCCTCCCCCTGCTCCCCCCCTGCTTCCCCCTCCCCCTCCCCTCCCCTCCCCCCCACTTCCTCCCCTCCCCCCCTCCCCTCACCCTCCCCTCCCCCCGACAAGGGATGTGAGGAAAAAATGTTTTACCCAGTGGGTGGTGAGATTTTGAGACTCGCTGTCTGAAACGGGGGTAGAGGCGGAGACCCTCATAACATTTTTGAAAAAAATTTGGAGCACCCAATTAATATTTTTGCAATTAAGGGGCAATTTAGCATGGCCAGTCCACCTATCCTGCACATCTTTGGGTTGTGGGGCAAAACCAACGCAAACATGGGGAGAATGTGCAAACTCCACAGGGACAGTGACCCAGGGCAGGATCGAACCTGGGACCTCGGCGCCGTTAAGCAGCAATGCACCACCGAGCTGACCACTCTCATAACATTTAAGAAGTGTTTAGATGTGCACTTGCGATCCCTGTGCATACAAGGCTATGGGCTAAGTGCTGGGAAATGGGATTAGAATGGTTAGGTGGTTGTTTTTGACCGTGTCGCGTCTTTTCGTCCGACGTCATTTCGTCCAACGACACTTCGTCCACGTCTTTTGGTCCAACGTCTTTTTGTCCGCCCGTCTTTTGGTCCAACGTCACTTCGTCCAATTAACCAATTGCAAATCAACTCCGTATAAAAGCATTTAATTGATAGAAAGCAGGCACAATACAGCAAGTGAATTTAATTGCGAAAATGCAAGTAATTGATGAAATTCAAGTAAAATGCAAGCTTCAAAATGCAGTTAAAAAGTTAAAAAATCTAAAAATGCAATTAAAAAGATCTAAAAATTTACTACTGATGAATTCCCGAAATTACTTAAAATTGATGTAAATTGTGAGCAACATTCCTCAAGAAATCAATTTTCGCTGTGGGATCATATTCAACGACCAATCTTTTGAGGCGTTCAGTTATTTTCTTATATCGCGTACATGAAGTCGCCTGATCCCCCCGAAGAATTTGAGCCTTTTTGCCTATTATTAATCCTTCCTCTTCCTTCAGAGTTTTGATTAACCTCCAGATATTCAAATGAGCTCCACCCGCCGAACGCTTTATCGCAGAATGAAACCCCTCAGCAGCATTATTTGTTCTCGGTAGATCTTGTAGAACACGCTGATTAACATTCCATACAGCTGTCGGGAACGTAGGTGTTTCTCTCCTTCGTCTGGCACCACGTCCTCTCACAATGCCTATGTAAGTCAAGTCGAAGTAAACGATGAATTCAGCAGGTATTTCTTCATCGTCTATCAAATCTTCATAAGCCTCTTCGACATCTTCAACGGGGAGGAAAGCTAATGCTGAAAAACATCGAATTTTAAGGAATGATGAATTATTATTCGGCAGTAATGCAAAGACCCGTGGTAGACTGCTACCTTTAACTTGTACATGAATGCAGAACAGTTGAAACCACTGTTGTGGCACAATCTTGAATGTTCCATCACATGCCCAATGACGATATGATGCTAAATCCTGAAGAGCACTTTCTGATGCGAATACTAGTAAGCGCTGTTGATCCTCGACGCCCGAATCGAACCTCAGAAACTGCTGGCCTTTGTCAAGCTTGCAATATTTGTCAGGTATTTCAAAACCGTGTCCAGCCGCTGGATTAGCGGGAAATCCAGAATTTTTTTGTCGGCACCTTTGAATAGTCCTTGAGACGACGGGCAGCCTTGGGAGTTGAGAGCAGGTATTTTCTGATAGCTGCGTAAACTTGGCCGCTAGTATGCTACGCGAACTTGCTGCTATGTTTTCCACTGCTTCATGCTTTATTTCTGCAACTGCTTTTCTAGCATTTAACGAATCGACATCAGCTGGATGAAGGTGCTCATTAGAGAAATAAATAATTTTAGGCTCATTGTTTTCCGTGACCGTGTGAATCCGCACTAAACATAGCCTTCTTTTCTCACATCTCCAGTATTCTTTTCCTAGGTTTGCACTGCTCGAATGAAAATCGTAGATATAGTTATTTCCATCAGCCACCTTCCGTTTACTCTTCGTTGACACAATGAACTTTGCCATTTCGGGATGGGCGAATTCGGGATTAGGAAAGAGACAGATAATATCTATCCTTTAACGAGGCTCGTTAAAGGGGAGAGAACGATAATAACTATCCTTTAACGAGGCTCGTTAAAGGAAAGAGGCCGGTTATAAAGATCCTTTATTGTATATTATGTGCATTAGAGAAGATTTCCATGTACAAAAGTTAAAGTGGAGTGGAGTGCTACTAAGCAAGTTACTAAAAGTCAAGTTACAAAAAGTCTTTGACAAAAAAAAATCATCCAGCAAAAACACGTAAAAAGTCACAAAAAATCTTTGACGAAAACAATCACCGGACAAAATGACGTTGGACCAAAAGACGGGCGGACAAAAAGACGTTGGACGAAAAGACGTGGACGAAGTGTCGTTGGACGAAATGACGTCGGGCGAAAAGACATAGCACCGTTTTTGACTGGGCAGACTCAATGGGGTGAAGGGACTTTTCTGCGATGTATTACTCTATGACTCTATCTATCTCTTTCTTGAATACACTCACTGACTTGGTCTCCAAAGGCTGCCGTGGTAGAGATTTCTACAGGCTTACCATCTGTTGATTGAAGACATTTCTCCTCATCTCAAACCTAAATGATCGACCCTGTATCCTGAGAGGGTGTGCCAGATTCTAAATTCCCAAACGGGAAAACACCTTGCCAGCAGCTAGTCCGTCCAGCCCTGTTAGAAGTTTATATGCTCCAATCGGGGTTGAATTCTCCTGTCTCCCAGCTGCGCATTTCTCAGCAGTGCACCGTTCACTGGGCTTTCAATGGGCATTCCTGGCCCACAGCCTTCGGATCGCAGGAAAAGTGAATCGCAACAGTCGGAGAATTTCAGCCCCGATCCCTTCTGAATGCCAGTGAATACTGGCACAGGAACCAATCTCTCGTCATAAGACAGTCCTGCCAACCCCAATATCAGCCTAGTGAACCTCCACTGCTCTCCCTCTATAGCAAGTATATCCTTTCTTAGATAAGGAGACCAAACCTGCACACAATACCCCAGGTGTGGTCTCACCAAGGCCCTGTATAACTGCAGTGAGACATTCCGACTTCTGAACTCAAATCCTCTTGCAATGAACAGTGACATATCATTTGCCTTCCTAATTGTTTGCTGCACTTTCATTGACTGGTGTACAGATCTCTTTGTACATCCACACTTCTGTGCAGACACAGCCTGGACTGATGGGGAGCCTTACTCACCTGTATATGTTCATTATCTCGCCTCTTCTCTCCCCCCCTCACATCGTAAACCAGCTGTCAATGTTAACCTTCAAAAGGGAATTGGACAAATAATTAAGGGCAAGGATGATTATAGGAAACAAATTGAAAAAGACAATTTCAGGAGCTGATATGGCACTGGGAGGTAAAAGTCATTTTAGATGTAGCTCGCTGCTGCAAATGGGGGGTCATTTGTTTCTGGGTGAATGAATTTAAAGTGGTCAAAGCCAAAAACCCGTTTCTCTCGCTTTGGAGGACAATGGTGTAATGCCACCCTCTGGTGGCGGGTGGATGCTGGTGCACAGGTGGATGAGAAATCATCAGTGTTTCAATGGGAGCAGTGTGAATGAAAAATGGCAAAAGTGTATCACGTAACGCTAGAATACAGGCAGAGCAATCAATTAGGAGAGCTGATAAAATGCATTCATTTTTTGAAAGAGGAATTGAACAGTGTAATGAAATTACTGCGAAAATTGAATTGGATTTGTTTATTGTCTCGTATACCGAGCGAGGCCCAGTGAAAAGTAATTTTCTGCGTGGAGCTCAAACAGATCATTTTGTACATGAAAAGAAAATAAGTAGCAGGGCAACACAATGCAACTACATAGACACAGGCATCAGGCAAAGCATACAGGAGTGTAGTATTAATCAGACCAGTCCATGAGTGGGTTCAAACATGTGCAGGTTAGGTCAATTGCCCATGATAAATTGCCCTGAGTGTCTAAAATTGCCTTTAGTGTTGGGTGGGGTTACTGGGTTATGGGGATAGGGTGGAGGTGTTGACCTTGGGTAGGGTGCTCTTTCCAAGAGCCGGTGCAGACTCGATGGGCCAAATGGCCTCCAAATAGCACTGTAAATTCTATGTAAATCTATGACTCTGGTAACAGTCGGAAGAAGCTGTTTGTGCATCATCTCAGACCTTTGTGTCTCCTGCCCGATGGAAAAAGTTGGAAGAGTGAATAAAAAGGGTGGGAGAGGCCTTTGATTATGCTGCCCACTTTCCAACGGCAACGGGAGGTGTAGATAGAAAATCCCCTAGTCACCATACTATGGGGTTCTGGTTCACTGAGGAATGTCCAATTCACCTAACAGGTATGTCGTTCGGAACTTGCAGGAGGAAACCGGAGGAACTGGAGGAAACCCACGCACAGTGACCCAAACTGGGAATCGAACTGGGGTCCCTGGCACTAACCACTGTGCTACCGCACCGAATTAAATCATATGGAGAAAGATGGATTAAGGTATTGAACTTCAACAACCAGGATCATATTTAATGGCGGATGGCAGCACAGTGGGTGGCGCAGTGTGTAGCACTGCAGCCTCATGGCACCGAGGTCCCAGGTTCGGTCCCGGCTCTGGGTCACTATTCTTGTGGAGTCTGCATGTTTTCTCTGTGTTTGCGTGGGTCCCCCCCCCCCACCCCCCCCCCCCCCAACCGAAAGATGTGCAGGGTAGGTGGATTGGCCATGCTCTTTTTTTAAAAAAAAAATTTTTATTGGAATTTTTTACAGAAAATATAAAGCATAATAACTGTAACACCCCCCAGACCGTATCTACGCATGTATCACATCCCCCCACCCCCCCCCCCAACCCCAATGAACAACAAGAGAACTTAAAAATAAATTTAAATTAAATAAACAAATATAGTCATCGTCTCCCCCCCTTTTCCCTCCCCTTCCCCCCCCTTCACCCCCTGGGTTGCTCCTGCTACTGTCCCCATACCCTATCGTTGAGCCAGAAAGTCGAGGAAAGGTTGCCACCTCCTAAAGAACCCTTGTACCGACCCTCTCAGGGCGAATTTGACCTTCTCTAGCTTAATGAAACCCACCATGTCATTGATCCAGGTCTCCACGCTTGGGGGCCTCGCATCCTTCCATTGTAGCAAGATCCTTCGCCGGGCTACTAGGGACGCAAAGGCCAGCACACCGGCCTCTTTCGCCTCCTGCACTCCCGGCTCCACCCCAACCGCAAAAATCATGAGTCCCCATCCTGGCTTAACCCTGGATCCGACCACCCTCGACACCGTCCTCGCCACCCCCTTCCAGAACTCCTCCAGTGCCGGGCATGCCCAGAACATATGGGCATGGTTCGCTGGACTCCCCGAGCACCTGACACACCTGTCTTCACCCCTAAAGAACCTACTCATCCTCGTCCCAGTCATGTGGGCCCGGTGCAGCACCTTGAATTGGATGAGGCTAAGCCGCGCACACGAGGAGGAAGAATTAACCCTCTCCAGGGCATCAGCCCATGTCCCGTCTTCGATCTGTTCCCCCAGTTCCCCCTCCCATTTAACTTTCAGCTCCTCTACTGACGCCTGATATCTTCCCCTCTCCGACCCAGACCCTCAAAAGCACCCTGTCGCTCACCCCCCTCGCGGGAAGCGAAGGGAATCCCTCCACATGCCACCTAGCAAATGCCTTTACCTGCAGATACCTGAACATGTTCCCCGGGGGAGCCCAAATTTCTCCTCCAACTTCTAAAAAAGGCCCTAGGGATAAAGATGGGCAAACACTGAAAAAGGAACAAGAACCTCGGGAGAACCGTCATTTTGACGGACTGCACTCTACCCGCCAACGATAGCGGCACCATGTCCCACCTTTTAAATTCCTCCTCCATCTGCTCCACCAGCCTGGTAAAATTAAGCTGATGGAGAGTCCCCCAACTCCTGGCCATCTGCACCCCAGGTATCTGAAACTCTTCACTGCTCTCTTAAATGGGAGTCTCCCAATTCCCTCCTCCTGATCACCTGGGTGTACTACAAATACCTCGCTCTTGCCTAAATTTAACTTATAGCCCGAGAAGCCCCCAAATTCCGCTAACAGCTCCATCACCCCCGGCATTCCCCCTTCTGGATCCGCCACATACAACAGCAGGTCGTCCGCATACAGCAATACACGATGTTCCTCCCCACCCCGCACCAGGCCCCTCCATCTCCCTGACTCCCTCAACGCCATAGCCAAAGGTTCAATCGCCAGTGCAAAGAGCAAGGAGGACAGGGGGTACTCCTGCCTGGTCCCACGGTAGAGCCTAAAGTACTCCGATCTCCTTCCATTGGTAACTACACTTGCCATCGGAGCCGCCTCACCCATTTGATGAATCCCTCCCCGAATCCGAACCGCTCCAGCACCTCCCACAGGTACCCCCACTCAGCTCTATCAAACTCTTTCTCCGCATCCAGCGCCACCACTATCTTCACCTCCCCCTCCACTGCCGGCATCATAATAACATTTAGCAGTCTCTGCACATTCGTGTTGAGCTGCCGTCCCTTGACAAATCCTGTCTGATCCTCGTGTATCACCCCTTTTTTTTTTTTAAATAATTTTTATTGAGAAATTTTGATTTTATACAAGAACAACGCACCTTAGTAAAATACCGAAAATAACAATAATATTAAAAATCATATACATTCGCCCCATCCCCATGAACAACCCAGCATTTTAACAACAATGCAAATTAACACACTATAAAGTTACAGAATAAACACTACAATAATGCACCCCCCCCCCCCCCCCCCCCCCCGGGTTGCTGCTGCTATTGACCCAGTTACCTATCTCTGAGCCAGGAAGTCCAGAAAAGGCTGCCATCGTTTATAGAACCCTTGTATTGATCCTCTCAGGGCAAATTTGACCTTTTCCAATTTTATAAATCCCGCCATGTCACTGATCCAGGTCTCCACGCTTGGGGGCCTTGCATCCTTCCATTGTAACAGAATCCTTCGACGGGCTACTAGGGACGCAAAGGCCAGGACACCGGCCTCTTTCGCCTCCTGCACTCCCGGCTCCACCCCAACCCCAAAAATCGCGAGTCCCCACCCTGGTTTGACCCTGGATCCAACCACCCTCGACACCGTCCCCGCCACCCCCTTCCAGAATTCTTCCAGTGCTGGGCATGCCCAGAACATATGGGCGTGGTTCGCAGGACTCCCCGAACATCTGGTGCACCTGTCCTCACCCCCGAAGAACCTACTCATCCTAGTCCCGGACATATGGGCCCGGTGCAGCACCTTAAATTGGATGAGACTAAGCCTCGCACATGAGGAGGAGTTGACTCTCTCCAAGGCCTCCGCCCAAGTCCCATCCTCTATCTGCTCCCCGAGTTCCTCCTCCCATTTAGCCTTCAGCTCCTCCACTGACGACTCCTCCACCTCCTGCATTACCTTATAGATGTCAGACACCTTCCCCTCTCCTACCCACACCCCCGAAAGCACTCTGTCCATCGTCCCCTGCGAGGGCAGCAAAGGGAATCCCTCTACCTGCCGCCTAGCAAACGCCTTTACCTGCAGGTATCTGAACATGTTCACCTGGGGAAGGCCAAATTTATCTTCCAATTCCCCCAGGCCCGCAAACCTCCCGCCAATAAACAGGTCCCTCAATTTGCTGATGCCCGTCCTTTGCCATCCCCTGAATCCCCCATCCGTGTTCCCCGGGATGAACCGATGGTTGCCACCCAGTGGAGCCTCCATCGAGCCCCCTGTTTCCCCCCGATGCCGTCTCCACTGTCCCCAGATTCTTAGGGTCGCCGCCACCACCGGGCTCGTGGTAACCCTCTTGGGGGAGAGCGGCAACGGTGCCGTTACCATGGCACCCAGGCTTGTACCTCTACATGACGCCATCTCCATTCTTTTCCATGCCGCCCCTCCCCCCTCCATCACCCATTTACGCACCATTGACACATTGGCTGCCCAATAGTACCCCAGAAGGTTGGGCAGCGCCAGCCCGCCTCTATCCCTTCCTCGCTCCAGGAATACCCTCCTCACTCTCGGAGTCCCATGTGCCCACACAAAGCTCAGAATACTGCCGGTCACTCTCCTAAAGAAGGCCCTGGGGATAAATATGGGCAGGCACTGAAAAAGGAACAAGAACCTCGGAAGCACTGTCATTTTGACGGACTGCACCCTCCCCGCCAACGACAATGGCAGCATGTCCCACCTCCTGAACTCCTCCTCCATCTGATCTACCAGTCTGGTAAAGTTATGCTTGTGAAGAGTCCCCCAGTCCCTGGCCACGCACCCCCAGGTACCTAAAGCTCTCCCCTGCCCGCCTAAGCGGGAGCCTACCAATTCCTTCCTCCTGGTCTCCAGGGTGCACCACAAACACCTCGCTCTTGCCTAAGTTTAATTTATAACCTGAGAAGGTCCCAAACTCGGCTAGTAACTCCATCACTCCCGGCATCCCTCCCACCGGGTCCGCCACATACAGTAACAGGTCGTCGGCATACAACGACACCCTATGTTCCTCTCCACCTCGCACCAAGCCTCTCCACCTCTCTGAATCTCTCAATGCCATCGCCAGCGGCTCGATTGCCAGTGCAAACAACAAGGGGGACAAGGGGCAACCCTGCCTGGTCCCTCGGTAAAGCCGGAAGTACTCCGACCTCCTCCTATTCGTAGCCACGCACGCCATCGGGGCCTCATATAACAGCCTTACCCATCTAATGAACCCTTCACCAAATCCAAACCTCCCCAACACCTCCCATAGGTACCCCCACTCCACTCTATCGAAGGCCTTCTCCGCATCCAGCGCCACCACTATCTCTGCCTCCCCCTCAATCGCCGGCATCATAATGACATTCAGCAATCTCCGCACATTCGTGTTCAGCTGCCTTCCCTTCACAAAACCTGTCTGGTCCTCATGCACAACCCCCGGCACACAGTCCTCTATCCTGGTGGCCAGGATTTTTGCCAGCACCTTAGCATCCACGTTGAGGAGAGATACGGGCCTGTATGACCCACACTGCTGGGGGTCCTTGTCCTTCTTTAAAATTAACGAGATCAGCGCCCGTGACATCGTCGGGGGCAAAGTCCCCCCTTCCCACGCTTCGTTGAGTGTCCGCACCAGCAAGGGGCCCACTAGGTCCACGAACTTTTTATAAAATTCCACCGGGAACCCATCCGGCCCCGGTGCCTTCCCTGACTGCATCTGCCCGATCCCCTTAACTAGCTCCTCCAGCTTAATCGGCGCACCCAGCCCCTCCACCTTCTCCTCCTGCACCTTCGGGAAAGAAAGCCTGTCAAGGAACCTCTCCATTCCCCTCCTCTCCCCCGTTGGCTCCGACTGGTACAGTTCCCCGGAAAAGTCCTTGAAGACCTCATTCACCTCTACCCCCTTCCGCACCACATTCCCACTCTTGTCTCTCACTCCAGCAATCTCCTTAGCCGCATCCCGCTTACGGAGCTGATGAGCCAGCATCCTACTCGCCTTTTCACCATGTTCGTACACTGCCCCTTGTGCCTTCCTCCACTGTGCCTCAGCCTTTCTAGTGGTCAGCAAATCAAATTTAGCCTGCAGGCTGCGCCTCTCCCCCAACAGTCCCTCCTCTGGTGCCTCTGCATACCTCCTGTCCACCTCCAGCATCTTTCCCACCAGTCTATCCCTCTCACTCCTCTCGCTCCTCTCCCTGTGTGCCCGGATGGATATCAGCTCCCCACGAATTACTGCCTTCAGGGCTTCCCAGACCATCCCCACCTGAACCTCCCCCGTATCATTCACCTCAAGGTACCCCTCAATACTTGCCCGGACCCTCCTACACACCTCCTCCTCCGCCAACAACCCCACATCCAACCGCCACAACGGACGTTGGTCTCGCACCTCCCCCATTTCCAACTCTATCCAATGCGGAGCGTGGTCAGAGATTGCAATGGCCGAATACTCGGCCTCCTCCACTCTCGGAATCAGTCCCCTACTCACCACGAAGAAATCTATCCGAGAGTAGACCCTATGTACGTGGGAGAAGAAAGAGTACTCACGTGCCCTCGGCCTCACAAACCTCCATGGATCCACTCCACCCATCTGATCCATAAACCCTCTCAGTACCTTGGCCGCCGCCGGCCTCCTACCCGTCCTAGAGCTGGACCGATCCAGTGAAGGATCCAACACCGTATTAAAGTCCCCCCCTATGATCAGGCCTCCCGCCTCCAGATCCGGGATCCGTCCCAACATACGCCTCATAAAGCCCGCATCGTCCCAATTTGGGGCATACACACTAGCCAGTACCACCTTCTCTCCTTGTAGCCTGCCCCTAACCATCACATACCTACCCCCCTTATCCGCCACCACCTCCGATGCCTCAAACAACACATTTTTCCCCACCAGAATCGCCACTCCCCGGTTCCTCACATCCAACCCCGAGTGGAAAACCTGCCCCACCCATCCCTTCCTCAGGCGGACCTGGTCCGCCACCCTCAGGTGGGTCTCCTGAAGCATTGCCACATCCGCCTTTAGCCCCTTCAGGTGAGCCAGTACCCTCGACCGCTTCACCGGCCCATTCAACCCTCTCACATTCCAGGTGACCAACCGGATCAGAGGGCGTCCCGCCCCCCTCCCCCGTCGGCTAGCCATAGCCCGTCGACTGCCCGCCCCAGGCCAGCGTCCCCTGCTCGACCCCGTCCCCATAGCGACAACCCCTCACCTCTGTCCCCCCAGCCCCCACCAGCTCCTTCTTGACCCTACCAGCAGCAACCCGGTATTCCCCTTTCCCCCCCTCCCTTCCCCCCCAGGCTAGGAACCCTCCCAGCCGCGAACCGTCCTCCATTGTACTTCCGTGGGTCAGCTAACTTCTGCTGACCCCGGAAACTCCCGCCAATAGCCCGACCCCTCCCGAAGTGGGATCATCCCCCAATCTATCCCTCCTCCTGGCACCGCTCCAGCGCGGGGAAGAACCAGTTAAGGCCCCACCTCCCCCGTCACCATCTCCGCCCCCCCCCAGCCCCGCAGCGCGGGAAACCAGAGGAAAGCCCGCGCTTTCGCCCTGCCCCACCACACCCTTCTGACGCAGCTCCCAAATATCAGCCCCCCTCCATACCCCCACTCCGACATAGAATACAACATACCCCCCCGACTCTCCCCGCAAGATACACAGCCCAAACAATGCCCCAAGCACAAAAACAAAAACATAGCAGAACAACCCCCCCGTAAATAACCATATCAAAATTGCAAAAGTACTAAAACAAGAAGAAAAAAACAGAAGAAAAAGAGAACACAGCAACAGCCGAATCCAGCACTAATATCTTACAGCCGACCTCGCAACCCCCAACCCCTAGTTCAAGTCCAGTTTCTCCGTCCGCACGAAGGCCCACGCCTCCTCCGGGGAATCGAAATAATGGTCCCGGTCCGAATAAGTTACCCACAGGCGCGCGGGCGGCAACATTCCGAACTTTATCTTTTTTCTATAAAGCACCTCTTTCGTCCGATTAAATCCGGACCGCCGCTTAGCCACCTCCGCACTCCAGTCCTGGTAGATCCGCACTACCCCATTCTCCCAATTGCTGCTCTTCACCTTCTTGGCCCAGCGCAGCACGCAGTCCCGATCACTGACCCGGTGGAACCTCACCAGCACTGCACGCGGGGATTCATTCTCCTTAGGCCTCCTGGCCAGTACTCTGTGTGCTCCCTCCAGCTCCAGGGGCAGATGGAGAGACCCGGCCCCCACTAGCGAACCCAGCATTACAGCCACATAGGCTGTCAGGTCCGATCCCTCCAGCCCCTCCGCAAGGCCCAAGATCCGCAGGTTTTTCCGCCTCATGCGGTGATCCAGCTCCTCGAAGCGTTCCTGCCACTTCTTGTGGAGTGCTTCGTGCCCCTCCACCTTACTCACGAGGACCACGGCCTCCTCCTCTTGTTCAATGGCCTGCGTCTGCAACTTCTTGATGGCAGCACCCTGGGTGGACTGAATCTCTGACAGCCTTCTGTTTGTTTCCTGCAGAGAGCTCAGTACTTCATCCTTGAATTCTTTAAAGCAGCGCAGGAGATCAGTTTGTTGTTCCTGGGCCCAGAGTCTCCATTCCCCTGGAGCTCTGTCGGTGGCCATCTTGGATCCCTTCCCCCGTTTTTTCTGAGGAGCTGCTGCTGTTTTTTCCACCTTTCCAATCCGAGTTCGAGGCATGGACTGCAGGGAAAGTCGTTCAGCACACCTTCCCCCACCGGGAGACGTCGAAAAATTTCCGTTTTGGGCTCTCAAAAGAGCCGAAAAATCTCTTTAAAACGGGAGCTCCCACATGTGTGGTTCGTGTATCACCCCTGGCACACAGTCCTCTATCCTGGTGGCCAGGATCTTCGCCAGCAACTTAGCGTCAACATTGAGGAGCGAGATAGGCCTGTATGATCCACACTGCAAGGGGTCCTTATCCCGCTTCAGGATCAGAGAGATCAGTGCCCGCGACATCGTCAGGGGCAAAGCCCCCACCCCTCCCATGCCTCATTGAAGGCTCGCACCAACAGGGGGCCCACCAGATCCGCATACTTTTTATAAAATTCCACCGGGAACCCGTCCGGCCCTGGCGCCTTACCTGGCTGCATTTGTCCAATCCCCCTGACTAGCCCCTCCAACTCTATCGGCGCCCCCAGCCCCTCTACCAGCTCCTCTTGAACCCTTGGGAAACATAGCCTGTTCATGAAGCTCTCCATCCCCCCTCTCCCCATCGGAGGTTCTGACTGGTACAGTTCCTCGTAGAAGTCCCTAAAGACCCCATTTACTTCTGTCCCCTTCTGCACTACATTCCCACCCCTATCCGTCACTCCACCAATTTCCCTAGCCACATCTCGCCTGTGGAGCTGATGCGCCAACATCCTGCTCGCCTTCTCCCCATACTCATATACCGCGCCCTGCGCCCTCCTCCACTGTGTCTCCGCCTTTCTGGTGGTCAACAAGTCAAATTTGGCCTGCAAACTATGCCGTTCCCCCAGCAACCCCTCCTCCGGTGCCTCCGCCTATCTCCTGTCCACATCCAGGAGCTCCTCCACCAGTCTCTCCCTCTCCTTCCTCTCCCTCCTTTCCCTATGGGCCCAGATGGAGATCAGCTCCCCCTGGATCACTGCTTTCAGAGACTCCCAGACCATCCCCCGTGTCGTTGGTATCAAGATACCCCTCAATACTTCCCCGGACCCTCCTACACACCTCCTCATCAGCCAGCATCCCCACATCCAGTCGCCAGAGCGGGCGCTGGTCCCGCGCCTCCCCCATCTCCAGATCAACCCAGTGCGGAGCATGGTCTGAAATCGCTATGGCCGAATACTCGGCATCTTGCACCTTCGGGATCAATCCCCTGCTCAGGACGAAAAAATCTATTCGGGAATAGACCCTATGGACATGGGAGAAAAAGGAATACTCCCGTGCTCTCGGCCTCCCAAACCTCCAAGCATCCACCCCTCCCATCTGGTCCATAAACCCCCTCAGCACTTTGGCCGCCGCCGTTCTCCTACCCGTCCTTGAACTGGACCGGTCCAGTGGGGGATCCAGCACTGAGTCTCCCCCCATGATCAGGCCCCCTGCCTCCAGGTCTGGAATGCGGCCCAACAAGCGCCTCATGAAGCCGGCATCATCCCAATTCGGGGCATATACATTAACCAGCACCACCTTCTCTCCCTGCAGCCTACCCTTCACCATAATATATCTGCCCTCCTTGTCCAACACCACCTCAGCTGCCTCGAAGGATTGGCCATGCTCAATTGCCCCTTAATTGGAAAAATAAATTGGGTACTCTAAATTTATTTTTAAAAAAGAGTTTTCACATTCTCCCCATGTTTGCGTGGGTTTCGTCCCCACATCCCAAAGATGTGCAGGCGAGGTGGATAGAACATGCTAATATTATGCCCCTTAATTGGAAAAATGAATTGGGTACTGTAAAGTATTAAAAACAAATGGTGGTGCAGGCTGAAAGGGGCCTCGTCCTGTGTCTATTTTCTATGTGTCTATCCCCAATTCACACTGGGAAATCTTTGAATCACCATGATTAAACTCGCAGGGAAACAAACTGAGTGGCACAATTCCCTGTGCTGGTCAAGAATAAATATCTATTTTTGATTTGTAAATCAGGGGAGAGCGCGAACGCAGTCCCCCACTACCACAAATTTTGCAGTCGAGTATCCCGCATTTGGGGACATCGCAGGCGTCAACACACCCGAAGTGCAATGGGCTAGCCTCGTCCTGGGCAGTGGCGTGCAGAGGTCTGGTGATGCCCGGGGCAAATCTTGATTGTATGCCCCAAAGACTCAAGTATAAGGCCTAATATACTGAGAAATATTATGAGAAAGGAAAACATTTTGAATATATAAACACAGATTAAACATGAAATAAACGCTTTATTCGATTTTAATATAAATCAATCAAATTTATTAAGTTCTTTCCCCCAAATGATACCTCCTGTCACAAAACACCTGAACTACTTCACTTTTTACATCAGCTGTGAGAAATTCTTTTTCAATGCTTACTAAAGCCAGGTTGGTCAGTCGCTCCTGTGACATAGAAGACCTCAGATATGTTTTTATTAATTTCAGTTTTGAAAATGACCTTTCACAGCTTGCGACTGAAAATGCGATTGTAAGCAGTAATCTGTATGAAACGCACAGCGTCGGAAAGACATCCCTCCCATACTGCAGTAAAGACTCCAGAGCATCTTTAGGATCAGGGGGAACTCTATTCCCTCCAGCTCGAAGGAGCATCACAAACTCAATAATTTTGTCATATAACTGAATTGCGGGGCAGCACGGTGGCCTAGTGGTTAGCACAACCGCCTCACGGCGCTGAGGTCCCAGGTTCGATCCCGGCTCTGGGTCACTGTCCGTGTGGAGTTTGCACATTCTCCCCGTGTCTGCGTGGGTTTCGCCCCCACAACCCAAAAATGTGCAGAGTAGGTGGATTGGCCACGCTAAATTGCCCCTTAATTGGAAAAAATAATTGGCTAATCTAAATTTATAAAAACAAAAACAAAAAAATATATAACTGAATTGCAACCACATCATTGTCATAATAATTTGCAAAGTCTGAACATTCCTTTTTTAATTTCTCTCTTTCTTGTTCATCTTCAATCACTACTGAATTCAAGTTCAGAAGAAAAGAAAATCGGTAACTGAGTCTTTGAAGACGGACACTGCGGTCTTCAATTTCAGTTTTTAATCTGTTCACAATCTCTACCATTACTCTATTCACTTCTTCTTGTGTCGTCAGTCCACTATCTCTTGCTGACACACCAGGCATTATTATTCTTCTCCTTTTTCGTGCAATTGGTATTCCCCAATTTTCACAATATTCATTGGCTAAATCTATTGCATTGTGGATAATTTCGTCATTCTTCAAATTCAAGATATGAATAAGTCCTCTCAGATCACAAGAAGCTTCATGGAACCCCATTTTCGGATCCTGCAAATGTTTTGAGACTTTCTCCACTGATGATAAAACTGAGTACCAAAAATTTAATAAAGCTATAAACGGGAACTGTTGAATAGAGTTCAGTAGCGATCCTGCATCAGATTTAGTTTCCCTTGAAAATTCTCCTTCCAGCAGGTATTGAAGGCTTGCAATAACATTGTCACACTCTTTGTGGATTACTTGCACAGCATCATGGCTGGAACTCCATCTTGTGTCACACTGTCTTTTCACAGTCTGAGTGACAAATGATTTTAACACTTCCCAACGAGAAGTAGATGAAGAAAAAAAAGTAAAGAGCTTTTCTAGAATGCCAAAATATGTAACAACAACAGGTTGCACCTCACTTGCATGGACACAGGCCAAATTGATGCTGTGGTTCTCGCAGTTCACAAATACAGCTTTTGGGTTAACTTTAAGAATTTTTTGTTGAACACCTCCTCTCACTCCAGCCATAACTGCTGTGTTATCATATGCTTGACCACGACAGTCATTCATGGAAATTTTGTCTTCTCCCAATTTTTCCTGAATTTTATTTACCAGGTTGACTGCATCTTTCTTGTTGACTTGAAAAAATCCCAGAAATGTCTCCTTTATTTCTACTTTTCTGTTTTCATCAATATGAATGTAACGCAGAATTTCAGAAACCTGATCTTCATGGGCAATATCTGGAGTTGAATCCAGCATTATGCTAAAATATTTTGCGTCCTTAATTTCGGAAATTATATTTTTCTTGACAGTTTCACCAAGAAGATTGATTATTTCGTTTTGAATTCTGTTGGACAAGTAGGTGACACTTTTTGGTTTCTCTTTCCCTCTCTGCAAGTGTTTTGCTAAGATGTCATCATATTTGGCCAAAAGTCTGATTGTTGCTAGAAAGTTTCCTGTATTTTCACTGACTGTCTCCCCTGGCTCTGATAACCCAGATATTCCTTCTCCTCGATGTCCACGATAGGCCAGATTCTGTTTTGCCAGAAAGGATATAACCTCGACAATCCGTTCAGTTATAGCTTTCCATCTTTTCTTTTCAGCAGACATTTGCTGTTGAAGTTCAGCATCTATCGTAGTTGAATGATGGAGTCGAACTACGAGGTTCAGGTATTCCCTCATGTGAGCTCTATGAGAAGGGCTTTTCTCATGGTCAGGTATTGTTGGATTTAATTTTCTCCAAGTGGAGAAACCGTCTTCCTTTCCAAAGTTTGACACAGACGACAAATGCTCCTTTGAAAACAAAAAGCAAACAAAACAGTAGCATGCTTTCCGATATGGAGAGTATAACAACCATTTTCTCTCCACAATTTCTCCGTTTGAGGAAACTTTATCAAACCACTGTTTGGAAAATGATCTCCCATCCTTCTCAGCAAATGGACCACTTTTATTCTGATATCTTTCAGGGCCATGTTGTAATATTGTCATCTTCAAATGATCTGGAATCGGTTTCTTCAAACAGCCAAAATCGCTTCTTTGCAAAAATATGCTAAAATCTTCTTTATTTTCTTCACATGGATCATCATCCTGACAACGAGACTGAGGAGAGAGAGTATTATGTTCTGACCGAGCTGAATACGTATCAGAAAAATCCTTCTCTGCACCCACATCATCTTTTACTTCTCCAGGTTCTCCTACTTCTTCTTTACTTCTTTCTATCCATGCATCTAATGCCCCTCTTTGATGGGACTCTTCTTCGACTCTGGCCCTCTTTTTTTTCCTGTTCTGTGCTCCACTCGGTTGTACACGAAATACTCGTAACATTTCATTTACTATCTCAAAAACCGTAAGACGCATGAGAAAATGGGAAGAAAATGGTAAACAATCGGTCAGTTGCAGACGGATAAACCATATTTCATTTCTTTGTTCCTTCGTATCAAATTATTTCACACTGATTCTCCACTGATAATTTTGTGCAATTTATATCATAGACTTGCAAATTAGTGGTATCTGTATTCGAATATTAGCATGTTAAGGAATAAATGTCTCCTATTCCGAGATTAAATGCCATAGCAGTCCTCTGATCATCCAGGCTTCACTCTTACTACATCCCACGTAAATATTTCATTAAATATCACCAAAAAACCTATAAAAAACGTAGTTGCACCTGTTCTAGAGCTATTCACTGACCTGAGTAGGTAAAAGAACTAATCTAGATGCACAAAAAGCTGAAGAAAAGACGAGTTATGACTCGAGGAAACGCAGGAACGAACAGCCACGGAAGGGCCTGTTCTGTGCTGTACTATTCTATGTTCTATGTTCTATGTCTGCTTGTTGCACCACGTACATCATGCGCATGCGTGTGGGGGGATGTGGAGAAGCACCATTTTCTCTAGACAGAAAGGGTACACCATGTTAAAGGAATAAAGGGCTAACAATTGCCTCTGCAGTGTAGTGAGCCTCCAAAAATTGATTTATCGCCGCTGAAATTTAAAAATTACTATCTTATTTCCTTCTCTGGAGCAGCACGGTGGCCTAGTGGTTAGCACAACCGCCTCACGGAACTGAGGTCCCAGGTTCGATCCCGGCTCTGGATCACTGTCCGTGTGGAGTTTGCACATTCTCCCCGTGTCTGCGTGGGTTTCGCCCCCACAACCCAAAAAATGTGCAGAGTAGGTGGATTGGCCACGCTAAATTGCCCCTTAATTGAAAAAAATAATTGGGTAATCTAAATTTAAAAAAAAAAAGAAAAAAAAAAATGTTTTCCTTCTCTGATTGGATGCCCCCATCCAATGGATGCCCGGGGCCAATCCAGCCTTTCCTCGACTTTCTGGCTCAAAGATAGGGAACTAGGTCAGCAGCAGCAACCCGGGGGGGGGGAGGGGGGGAAAAAGGGGGGCGGTTTCAGGGGGGCATTGTTTATGTTCATTTAATTTATTGTTAATTTATTTTGTTGTTTATTGGGTTAGGGGGGTGTTATGGGTGCCGGGGGGTGTTTATTATTGTTAGTCTTATTATTATTATTGTTCTGTTGTTATACATTTTTCAAAAATCTCAATAAAAATTATTTTAATAAAAAAAAGATTAGGAGGGGTTATCGGGTTACGGGGATAGGGTGGAAGTGAGGGCTTAAGTGGGTCGGTGTAGACTCAATGGGCCGAATGGTCTCCTTCTGCCCTGTATGTTCTAATTCCAGCCCAGATTTTCTCTAACCCTTCTGAATGCCAGTGAATTCTAGAACAGTTGAACCAATCTCTCGTCCTGCAACCCCAGTATCAGCCTCGTGAACCTCCACTGCACTCTCTCTACAGCAAATATATCCTTTCTTAGATTAAACTGCGCACAATACTCCAGGTGTGGTCTTACCAAGGCCCTGTATAACTGCAGTGAGACATTCCAACTTCTGAACTCAAATCCTCTTGCAATGAACATAAAATTTGCCTTCCTAATTGTTTGCTGCACTTTCATTGACAGGTGGACAAGGCCACCCAGATCCCTTTGTCATCCACACTTCTGAGCCTCACTCACCTGTATAGGTTCATTATCTTGCCTCTTCTCTCCCCTTTATACTGTAAATCAGCTACTGCTGTCAATGTTAACCTTCAAACTGGTGCACAAGTGGATGACAAATCATCAGGGTTTCAATGAGGGAAGCATGAATGAAAAATGACAGGTGTATCACGTAAGGCTAGTCTGTTGGCACAACAACTAATTAGGAGAGCTACTAAAACGCATTCATTTATTGAGAGGGGAATTGATCACTGCAATGATGTTACTGTGAAAATTGGATTTGTTTGTCACGTGTACTGAGGTCCAGTGAAAAGTAATTTTCTGCGTGGAGCTCAAACAGATTATTTAATACATGAAAGGATACATAATAGGGCAACACAATGTAAATACATAGACACAGGCATCGGGTGAAGCGTACAGGAGTGTAGTATTAATCAGGTCAGTCCATGAGAGAGTCATTTACGAGACCTGTAACAGAGGGGATCAAACTGTTTTTGAATCTGTGCGTGTTCTCAGACCTTTGTATCTCCTGCCTGATGGAAGAAGTTGGAAGAGTGAGTAAACCGAGTGGGAGGGTGCTGGCTCCTTTCCCAAGGCAGCGGGAGGCGTAGATAGAAAGTCCCCTAGTCGCCACACTATGGCGCCGGTTCACTGAGGGAGAATTCAGGATGTGGGAGGAAACCGGGGCACCCGGAGGAAACCCTCGCAGACACGGAGAACGTACAGACACCACACAGATAGTGACCCAAGATGGGAATCGAACCTGGGTCCCTTGGGCTGTGACGCAATAGTGCTAACCATACCGAATTATGATGTGGAGATGCCGGCGTTGGAATTAGACATACCTCTTAGGGCTAAAGGGATATGTGAGGGAAGGTGGGATGAAGATATTGAACATGATGATCAGCCATGAGAATAATGATAAGCAGAGCAGACAGAAAGGGCCGCTTCCTGCTTGTATTTTGTATCTGTCTACTGAACCTGTGGCATTTTTGAACAACCATGATTAAAGTGCCTCACAGGGAAACAAAACTAACTGGAATAAAGTCCCTCTGCTGGAATAAAACGAGTTTCTATTTTTGATTTGTAAATCAGGGGAGAGTGCGAACGCAGTCCCCCACTACCACAAATTTTGCAGATCTTTTGCTGCCACGATTTTATGTGTCTCTGCAATATGCACTGAACCTGCAGGTTTTCTGAATCAGCATGACTAAACCCCAACTTGGAGACAAACAAACAGTGTGCAACAGCGACCTCTGTTGGGAAAGAAATACATTTCTACTTTTATGTTATAAATCAGGGGAGAGGGCAGCACGGTGGCCTAGTGGTTAGCACAACCGCCTCACGGCGCCGAGGTCCCAGGTTCGATCCCGGCTCTGGGTCACTGTCCGTGTGGAGTTTGCACATTCTCCCCGTGTCTGCGTGGGTTTCGCCCCCACAACCCAAAAATGTGCAGAGTAGGTGGATTGGACACGCTAAATTGTCCCTTAATTGGAAAAAATAATTGGGTAATCTAAATTTATAAAAAAAAAAAAAAAAATAAATCAGGGGAGAGCGCGAACGCAGTCCCCCACTACCACAAATTTTGCAGTTGAGTATCCCGCATTTGGGGACATCGCAGGCGTCAGCACACCCAAAGTGCAATGGGCTAGCCTCGTCCTGGGCGAACCACCTTCTTTTTTTTTTTCAAAAAATATACTTTATTCATAAAATTTATCATAATCTTTACAGAACATTTCAAATTGCCTTGACTGTACATTTCCGTCTGAGTTACATTCATTTGTCTTCAATTCAATTGGGATAACGTTACACACGTATCCTACTATAAGTTACAGTTCTTTCTTAAATATTTACATTACTTTGTTTCTTTCATACATTGTGGTATTGAAAAAAAAGAACCCCGGACCGAGGGGTTTTACACTGTTACCAACCCCTCGGTGTACATTTGGTGGAAGATCTTACACTGTGGTCTTCCCCCATTGCGCCTTGGCAGCTGCCCCAAGCTTGAGTGCGTCCCTCAGCACGTAGTCCTGGACCTTGGAATGTGCCAGTCTGCAACACTCGGTCGAGGACAATTCTTTGCTCTGGAAGATCAGCAAGTTTCGGGCAGACCAAAGAGCGTCTTTCACCGAGTTGATGACCTTCCAGCAGCAGTTGATATTTGTCTCGGTGTGTGTCCCTGGAAACAGTCCGTAGAGCACAGAGTCCTGTGTTACTGAGCTGCTCGGCATGAACCTTGACAGATACCACTGCATCTCACTCCAGACCTGCTTTGCAAAGGCACATTCCACAAGGAGGTGTGTGACTGTTTCATTTCCCCCACAACCACTCCGAGGGCAGCGTGCATTGATGCTGAGCCTTCGGGTGTGCATGAAGGATCTGACAGGGAGGGCCCTTCTCACCACCAGCCAAGCGAGGTCTTGGTGCTTGTTCTGGTGATGAGCCATTCTGCCAGATGGCTCTGACAGTCTACTCAGGGAATCATCCAACGTCCTCCACAGTCTCCTTTTCTCTGAGGGTCTCGAGGACATTACGTGCTGACCACTGCTTCATTGCTTTGTGGTCAAAGGTGTTTTCCTTCAAAAACTTTTCCAGGAAGGAGAGGTGGTGCGGCACGGTCCAACTACTTGGAGCGTTCCGCGGCAATGAGGCCAGGCCCATCCTTCGTAACACCGGGGACAGGTAGAACCTCAGTATGTAGTGACACTTGGTGTTTGCATACCCGGGGCCTACGCACAGCTTGATGCAGTTGCACACAAAGGTGGCCATCAGGATGGGGACAGCATTGGGTACGCTCCCCCCTCCTTTATCTATAGGCTTGTACATTGTGTCTCTTCAAACCCAGTCCATGTTGGATCTCCATATGAACTTGAAAATGGCCCAGGTGACTGCTGCAGCATAGGTCCAAGTGATGGGATTCATTAGAGAAAATTGCAATTAAAACAATAGTTTAGCAGTGTAAATGCAGTAAGTGTGAGCATAAGATGTGACAATTTTCAAGAATACTTACCTGGAAGGAGTAGAAACCATGATCAAGCATCCTTGATCATGCAGAAACCATGATCTTTTTTAATCCTTGATCATGGTTTCATCCCTGCCAGGTAAGCATGCTTGAAAACTCTCACACTCTCCCAGCGCACACCACACATCACATCTTACACTCACACTTACTGCATTTACACCGCTAAATTATTGCTTTAATTACAATTTTCTCTACTGAATTAAACTAATTGAGTCAATGTAGTTTTGACATTTTTCCAATATGCCTCTCTAGTAGGAAACTAATTGTTTAAAAAGTCTGCTATGCTATTTGCATATTGCCCTTAAAAGGCAGTGAACCGCCCCTCAATGTTCCTGTCCGTCAAACGATGGACCGTTTTCCGGAAAGAAAACTTTGTCTGTCAAAACTTTGTCTGTCCATCTGTGTTCAGAAAGGAAACAATTAACTTTTTTGAAACTCGGATGGAAAGATTGATGAGGAGGTTTTGGGAGTCACAAAGATATTGATTGTTCTCTCTAGGAGAGGTTTTTAGCGTCATGAGGAGGTTATTGAGAGGCATGTTTGGAGGTTTGTTGGGGGGCTAATGTTCATGGGGACACATTCCCCTCCCCCACATCCCTCACACACACACTCACACACACCCCCACCCCCACCCCCACCCTTACCCTCACCCTCACCCCATCCCACATGCATCACCACACACACTCACCAAAACACACACACACTCCCATATTTTTTTAACATAAATATAGAGTACCCAATTCATTTTATTTTCCAATTTATTTGCAATTTAATGTGGCCAATCCATCTGGCCTGTACATCTTTGGGTTGTGGGGGTGAGACCCACGCAAACACTGAGGAAAATGTGCAAACTCCACATGGACAATGACCCTGGGCCGGGATCAAACTCGAGTCTTCGATGCCGTGAGGCAACAGTGCTAAGCACTGCGCCACCATGCCGCCCTTAAACAGACACACTCCTGATGCACACACCCATCTTTTCTTCTAATTTAGAGCACCCAATTATTTGATTATTTTTTTCAATTAAAGAGCAATTTAGCATAGCCAATCCACCTACCTGCACATCTTTGGGTTGTGGGGGTGAAACCCACGCAGACACCGGGAGAATGTGCAAACTCCACACGGACAGTGACCCAGGACCGGGATTCAAACCGGGGTCTTCAGTGCCGTTGTCCCAGTGCTAACCACTGCGTCATGTGCCACTCTTGCACACACCCATCTGACACAGACACACCCGGCACACCAGCCCCCCCCTGAAAAACTCACACACACACTCTTGATACTCACAATCACCCTGATACACACACACCCCCCCCGACACACATACACAACCTACACACGCATCCCGACACACACACATACTCAACACAAGCACACACACCCAAGACACACACAAACCCGAACACATACAATCACCCGACGTACACACACACCTCTGACACACACACATACCCCGACACAGAGTTAACTTTTCTGAAACTGGGATAGAAAGAAATTGATGAGGAGGATTTGAGAGTCACAAAGATGTTGATTGGAGTAATAATAATAATGATTATTGTCATAAGTAGGTTTACATTAACACTGCAATGAAGTTGCACCCTGAGGGATCTCATGCAGACACAGGGAGATTGTGCAGACTCCACACTGCCAGGAATCGAACCTGGGATTCTGGAACTGTGAAGCAACAGCAAGGCAGCACAGTAGCACAATTGGATAGCACCGTGGCTTCACAGAACCAGGGTCCCAGGTTCGATTCCCCACTGGTTCACTGTCTGTGCGGAATCTGCATGTTCTCCCCGTGTCTGCATGAGTTTCCTCCGGGTGCTCTGGTTTCCTCCCACAGCCCAAAAACATGCAGGTTAGGTGGACTGGCCATGCTAAATTGCGCTCAGTGTCCAAAAAAGTTTAGGAGGGGTGATTGGGTTACGGGGATAGGGTAGAAGTGAGGGCTTAAGTGGGTTGGTGCAGACTCGATGGGCTGAATGGCCTCCTTCTGCACTGTATGTTCGCTAACCACTTTGTTACCATGCTACCTTGTTGTTGGTTCCTGGAGAGGTTTTTAGGGTCACGAGGAGGTTAGTGAAAAGAAGCTGAGGTGGTTTTTTTGAGGAGTTCAGGTTAATGTTCATGGGGACACCCCCCCTACACACACCCCTCATACACACACACACACTCCTAACATGATTGACACACAGACTTACAAGACACTCATTTTTAAAATAAGTTTAGAGCACCCAATTTACTTTTTTTCCCAATTAAGGGGCAATTTAGCACGGCCAATCCACCTGCCCTGCAACTCTTTGCATTGTGGGAGCGAAACCCGGGGAGAATGTGCAAACTCCACATGGACAGTGACCCAGAGCCGGGATCGAACCTGGGACCTCGGTGGGTGAGGCAGCAACGCTACCCACTCCACCGTACTGCCCTGTGATTTATAAGACACGCTTTAGAGATGTCAGCACTGCAGAAGCTGGAAATCTGAAATAAGTACAGTAACTGGTGGGGTACAATCATCTAGGACGGCAGCAACTTTTTATTATTTTTTTTTATTTTTTATTTTTTAAAATTTAGATTACCCAATTATTTTTTCCAATTAAGGGGCAATGTAGCGTGGCCAATCCACCTACTCTACACATTTTTGGGTTGTGGGGGCGAAACCCACGCAGGCACGGGGAGAATGTGAAAACTCCACACGGACAGTGACCCAGAGCCGGGATCGAACCTGGGACCTCAGCGCCGTGAGGCGGTTGTGCTAACCACTAGGCCACCGTGCTGCCCCGGACGGCAGCAACTTTGAGGATGGAGACAGAAATAGTATTTCAGCTCAGGGACCTTCATTGGAGCTGGGAAAAGCTGGGTGCTTAATGAGTTTAAACAAAGTGTACGGGTGGCAGGGAGGGTTGAACAAACAGAAGGTCTGTGACAAAATGGAAGACAGGACAGATTGAGAACCTGTAGAACCCCTACAGTGCAGAAGGAGGCCATTCAACCCATCGAGTCTGCACCAAACCTCTGAAAGAAGAGCCTACGTAGGATGATACCCCCTCCGTATCCCCGTAAGCCTGCCCTATCCCCTAACTAAAGAGCAATTTAGTATGGCCAATCCACTTAACGTGCTAATCTCTGGACTGTGGGAGGAAACTGGGGCACCCAGAGGAAGCCCACGTAGTCATGGGAAAATGTACAAATTCCACCCAGGGCCGGAATAGACCTGGATGCCTGATGCTGTGAGGCAGTCATGTTAACAACTGTGCCACCATGCAGGGATGTGTCTTTACAAAGCAGGCCTGGAGAGAGATGCAGTAATTTTTGTAGCTGTTCAGTTTGAGTGACTCTGTGATACAGGGCTCTGTGCTCCAACTGTTCCCAGGGATGTTCCCCAAGATATCTTATTGATTCATAAAATATGTAAGGTACATTAAATGATTGATCCAATTTGACATCATATAAAGGGCAATACAGGGCAGTAGTAGTTAGCACTGCTGCCTCACTGAGGACCCGGGTTCGATCCCGGCACCGTGTCACTGTCCATGTGGAGTTTGCACATTCGCCCCATGTCTGCTGAGGCCTCACCCCCCCAACCCAATGATGTGTATTGGATGGTAAATTGGTCATGATAAATTGCCGCTTAATTGGATTTTTTTTCTTAATTGATTTAGAAACATATACATATATAAATATAAAGGACAATGCAGTTTTATTTATTCAAATACAGTCTGCGACATTCTGAAATACTTCAATACACTTACAAATAGAAAATTCTGTTCACACCCCAGACACACGCGCACACTATCTCGACACACACATCCCAGATGCGCACACACACATACATCTCCAACACACACACAACCCCAGCACACACAACCCGGACGCACATGCACATACACACATAAATACCCTGGACATACACCCCCGACATACAGTCACCCAACACAGACACACACCCTCGACACATACCCCCAATACACAACACAGACAAACCCCGCGACAGACGCACGCACAAAACCCGGCACACAGTCACCCCAGACACACAGAAACACCCCCTCCGCCCCCACTTCCTCCCCTCCCCCCTCCCCTCACCCTCCCCTCCCCCGACAAGGGATGTGAGGAAAAAATGTTTTACCCAGTGGGTGGTGAGATTTTGAGACTAGCTGTCTGAAACGGGGGTAGAGGCGGAGGCCCTCATAACATTTTTTTTTTTTTAAATTTAGATTACCCAATTATTTTTTCCAATTAAGGGGCAATTTAGCGTGGTCAATCCACCTACTCTGCACATTTTTGGGTTGTGGGGGCGAAACCCACGCAGACACGGGGAGAATATGCAAACTCCACACAGACAGTGACCCAGAGCCGGGATCAAACCTGGGACCTCAGCGCCGTGAGGCGGTTGTGCTAACCACTAGGCTAACACCTTGCAAGCAGCTAGTCCGTCCAGCCCTGTTAGAAGTTTATATGCTCCAATCGGGGTTGAATTCTCCTGTCTCCCAGCTGACATTTCTCAGCAGTGCACCGTTCACTGGGCTTTCAATGGGCATTCCTGGCCCACAGCCTTCGGATCGCAGGAAAAGTGAATCGCAACAGTCGGAGAATTTCAGCCCAGATCCCTTCTAAATGCCAGTGAATACGGGCACAGATGAACCAATCTCTCGTCATAAGACAGTCCTGCCAACCCCGATATCAGCCTAGTGAACCTCCGCTGCACTCCCTCTATAGCAAGTATATCCTTTCTTAGATAAGGAGACCAAACCTGCACACAATACCCCAGGTGTGGTCTCACCAAGGCCCTGTATTTTTTTTTTTTTAAATTTAGAGTACCCAATTATTTTTTCCAATTAAGGGGCAATTTAGCGTGGCCAATTCACCTAACCTGCACATTTTTGGGTTGTGGGGGCGAAACCCACGCAGACACGGGGAGAATGTGCAAACTCCACACAGACAGTGACCCAGGGCCGGGATTCGAACCCGGGTCCTCAGCGCCGTAGGCAGCAATGCTAACCACTGTGCCACCGTGCTGCCCTCCAAGGCCCTGTATAACTGCAGTGAGACATTCCGACTTCTGAACTCAAATCCTCTTGCAATGAACGGTGACATATCATTTGCCTTCCTAATTGTTTGCTGCACTTTCATTGGTGTACAGATCCCTTTGTACATCCACACTTCTGTGCAGACACAGCCTGGACTGATGGGGAGCCTTACTCACCTGTATATGTTCATTATCTCGCCTCTTCTCTGGCCCCCTCACATCATAAACCAGCTGTCAATGTTAAGGGCAAGGATGATTATAGGAAACAAATTGAAAAAGACAATTTCAGGAGCTGATATGGTACTGGGAGGTAAAAGTCATTTTAGATGTAGCTTGCTGCTGCAAATGGGGGGGTCATTTGTTTCTGGGTGAATTAATTTAAAGTGGTCAAAGCCAAAAACCCGTTTCTCTCGCTTTGGAGGACAATGGTGTAACGCCACCCTCTGGTGGCGGGTGGATGCTGGTGCACAGGTGGATGAGAAATCATCAGGGTTTCAATGGGAGCAGTGTGAATGAAAAATGGCAAAAGTGTATCACGTAACGCTAGAATACAGGCAGAGCAATAAATTAGGAGAGCTAATAAAATGCATTCATTTTTTGAAAGAGGAATTGAACAGTGTAATGAAATTACTGCGAAAATTGAATTGGATTTGTTTATTGTCTCGTATACCGAGCGAGGCCCAGTGAAAAGTAATTTTCTGCGTGGAGCTCAAACAGATCATTTTGTACATGAAAAGAAAATAAGTAACAGGGCAACACAATGCAACTACATAGACACAGGCATCAGGCGAAGCATACAGGAGTGTAGTATTAATCAGACCAGTCCATGAGAGGGTTCAAACATGTGCAGGTTAGGTCAATTGCCCATGATAAATTGCCCTGAGTGTCCAAAATTGCCTTTAGTGTTGGGTGGGGTTACTGGGTTATGGGGATAGGGTGGAGGTGTTGACCTTGGGTAGGGTGCTCTTTCCAAGAGCCGGTGCAGACTCGATGGGCCAAATGGCCTCCAAATAGCACTGTAAATTCTATGTAAATCTATGACTCTGGTAAAAGTCGGAAGAAGCTGTTTGTGCATCATCTCAGACCTTTGTGTCTCCTGCCCGATGGAAAAAGTTGGAAGAGTGAATAAAAAGGGTGGGAGAGGCCTTTGATTATGCTGCCCACTTTCCAACGGCAACGGGAGGTGTAGATAGAAAATCCCCTAGTCACCATACTATGGGGTTCTAGTTCACTGAGGAATGTCCAATTCACCTAACAGGTATGTCTTTCGGAACTTGCAGGAGGAAACCGGAGGAACTGGAGGAAACCCACGCACAGTGACCCAAACTGGGAATCGAACCCGGGTCCCTGGCGCTAACCACTGTGCTACCGCACCGAATTAAATCATATGGAGAAAGACGGATTAAGGTATTGAACTTCAACAACCAGGATCATATTTAATGGCGGATGGCAGCACAGTGGGTGGCGCAGTGTATAGCACTGCAGCCTCATGGCACCGAGGTCCCAGGTTCGGTCCCGGCTCTGGGTCACTATTCTTGTGGAGTCTGCACGTTTTCTCTGTGTTTGCGTGGGGTCCCCCCCCCCCCACCCCCACAACCGAAAGATGTGCAGGGTAGGTGGATTGGCCATGCTCTTTTTTTTTAAAAATAATTTTTATTGGAATTTTTTACAGAAAATATAAAGCATAACGACAAACAATGAAATGCAACAAAATAACCCATAATAACTGTAACACCCCCCAGACCGTATCGACGCATGTATCACATCCCCCCACCCCCCCCCCCAACCCCAATGAACAACAAGAGAACTTAAAAATAAATTTAAATTAAATAAACAAACATAGTCATCGTCTCCCCCCCTTTTCCCTCCCCTTCCCCCCCCCCTTCCCCCCCTGGGTTGCTGCTGCTACTGTCCCCGTACCCTATCGTTGAGCCAGAAAGTCGAGGAAAGGTTGCCACCTCCTAAAGAACCCTTGTACCGACCCTCTCAGGGCGAATTTGACCTTCTCTAGCTTAATGAAACCCACCATGTCATTGATCCAGGTCTCCATGCTAGGGGGCCTCGCATCCTTCCATTGTAGCAAGATCCTACTAGGGGCTACTAGGGACGCAAAGGCCAGCACACCAGCCTCTTTCGCCTCCTGCACTCCCGGCTCCACCCCAACCCCAAAAATCATGAGTCCCCATCCTGGCTTGACCCTGGATCCCACCACCCTCGACACCGTCCTCGCCACCCCCTTCCAGAACTCCTCCAGTGCTGGGCATGCCCAGAACATATGGGCATGGTTCGCTGGACTCCCCGAGCACCTGACACACCTGTCTTCACCCCCAAAGAACCTACTCATCCTCGTCCCAGTCATGTGGGCCCGGTGCAGCACCTTGAATTGGATGAGGCTAAGCCGCGCACACGAGGAGGAAGAATTAACCCTCTCCAGAGCATCAGCCCATGTCCCGTCTTCGATCTGTTCCCCCAGTTCCCCCTCCCACTTAACTTTCAGCTCCTCTACTGACGCCTCCTTTGCCTCCTGCATAACCTTGTAGATATGAGATATCTTCCCCTCTCCGACCCAGACCCTCAAAAGCACCCTGTCGCTCACCCCCCTCGCGGGAAGCGAAGGGAATCCCTCCACATGCCACCTAGCAAATGCCTTTACCTGCAGATACCTGAACATGTTCCCCGGGGGAGCCCAAATTTCTCCTCCAACTTCTAAAAAAGGCCCTAGGGATAAAGATGGGCAAACACTGAAAAAGGAACAAGAACCTCGGGAGAACCGTCATTTTGACGGACTGCACTCTACCCGCCAACGATAGCGGCACCATGTCCCACCTTTTAAATTCCTCCTCCATCTGCTCCACCAGCCTGGTAAAATTAAGCTGATGGAGAGTCCCCCAACTCCTGGCCACCTGCACCCCAGGTATCTGAAACTCTTCACTGCTCTCTTAAATGGGAGTCTCCAAATTCCCTCCTCCTGATCACCTGGGTGTACTACAAATACCTCGCTCTTGCCCTAATTTAGCTTATAGCCCGAGAAGCCCCCAAATTCCGCTAACAGCTCCATCACCCCCGGCATTCCCCCTTCTGGATCCGCCACATACAACAGCAGGTCGTCCGCGTACAGCAATACACGATGTTCCTCCCCATCCCGCACCAGGCCCCTCCATCTCCCTGACTCCCTCAACGCCATAGCCAAAGGTTCAATCGCCAGTGCAAAGAGCAAGGAGGACAGGGGGCACTCCTGCCTGGTCCCACGGTAGAGCCTAAAGTACTCCGATCTCCTTCCATTGGTAACTACACTTGCCATCGGAGCCGCCACACCCATTTGATGAATCCCTCCCCGAATCCGAACCGCTCCAGCTCCTCCCACAGGTACCCCCACTCAACTCTATCAAACGCAGGGCAGCACGGTGGCCTAGTGGTTAGCACAACCGCCTCACGGCGCTGAGGTCCCAGGTTCGATCCCGGCTCTGGGTCACTGTCCGTGTGGAGTTTGCACGTTCTCCCCGTGTCTGCGTGGGTTTCGCCCCCACAACCCAAAAATGTGCAGAGTAGGTGGATTGGCCACGCTAAATTGCCCCTTAATTGGAAAAAATAATTGGCTAATCTAAATTTATTTTTTAAAAAACGAAAAAAAAACTCTATCAAACGCTTTCTCCGCATCCAGCGCCACCACTATCTTCGCCTCCCCCTCCACTGCCGGCATCATGATAACATTGAGCAGTCTCTGCACATTCGTGTTGAGCTGCCGTCCCTTGACAAATCCTGTCTGATCCTCGTGTATCACACCTGGCACACAGTCCTCTATCCTGGTGGCCAGGATCTTCGCCAGCAACTTAGCGTCAACATTGAGGAGCGAGATAGACCTGTATGATCCACACTGCAAGGGATCCTTATCCCGCTTCAGGATCAGAGAGATCAGTGCCCGCGACATCATCAGGGGCAAAGCCCCCACCCCTCCCATGCCTCATTGAAGGCTCGCACCAACAGGGGGCCCACCAGATCCGCATACTTTTTATAAAATTCCACCGGGAACCCATCCGGCCCCAGCGCCTTACCTGACTGCATTTGTCCAATCCCCCTGACTAGCCCCTCCAACTCTATCGGTGCCCCCAGCCCCTCTACCAGCTCCTCTTGAACCCTTGGGAAACATAGCCTGTTCATGAAGCTCTCCATCCCCCCTCTCCCCATCGGAGGTTCTGACTGGTACAGTTCCTCATAGAAGTCCCTAAAGACACCATTTACTTCTGTCCCCTTCTGCACTACATTCCCACCCCTATCTGTCACTCCACCAATTTCCCTAGCCGCATCTCGCCTGCGGAGCTGATGCGCCAACATCCTGCTCGCCTTCTCCCCATACTCATATACCGCGCCCTGCGTCCTCCTCCACTGTGTCTCCGCCTTTCTGGTGGTCAACAAGTCAAATTTGGCCTGCAAACTATGCCGTTCCCCCAGCAACCCCTCCTCCGGTGCCTCCGCCTATCTCCTGTCCACATCCAGGAGCTCCTCCACCAGTCTCTCCCTCTCCCTCCTCTCCCTCCTTTCCCTAAGGGCCCAGATGGAGATCAGCTCCCCCCGGGGATCACTGCTTTCAGAGACTCCCAGACCATCCCCCGTGTCGTTGGTATCAAGATACCCCTTAATACTTCCCCGGACCCTCCTACACACCTCTCATCAGCCAGCATCCCCAGATCCAGGCGCCAGAGCGGGCGCTGGTCCCGCGCCTCCCCCATCTCCAGATCAACCCAGTGCGGAGCATGGTCTGAAATCGCTATGGCCGAATACTCGGCATCTTGCACCTTTGGGATCAATCCCCTGCTCAGGACGAAAAAATCTATTCGGGAATAGACCCTATGGACATGGGAGAAAAAGGAATACTCCCGCGCTCTCGGCCTCCCAAACCTCCAGGGATCCACCCCTCCCATCTGGTCCATAAACCCCCTCAGCACTTTGGCCGCCGCTGGTCTCCTACCCGTCCTTGAACTGGACCGGTCCAGTGAGGGATCCAGCACTGAGTCTCCCCCCATGATCAGGCCCCCTGCCTCCAGGTCTGGAATGCGGTCCAACAAGCGCCTCATGAAGCCGGCATCATCCCAATTCGGGGCATATACATTAACCAGCACCACCTTCTCTCCCTGCAGCCTACCCTTCACCATAATATATCTGCCCTCCTTGTCCAACACCACCTCAGCTGCCTCGAAGGATTGGCCATGCTCAATTGCCCCTTAATTGGAAAAATAAATTGGGTACTGTAAATTTATTTTTAAAAAAGAGTTTTCACATTCTCCCCATGTTTACTTGGGTTTCGTCCCCACATCCCAAAGATGTGCACGCGAGGTGGATAGAACATGCTAATATTATGCCCCTTAATTGGAAAAATGAATTGGGTACTGTAAAGTATTAAAAACAAATGGTTGTGCAGGCTGAAAGGGGCCTCGTCTGATTAAACTCACAGGGAAACAAACCTAGTGGATCAATTCCTTTCGCTGGTCAAGAATAAATCTCTATTTTTGATTTGTAAACCAGGGGAGAGCGCGAACGCAGTCCCCCACTACCACAAATTTTGCAGTCGAGTATCCCGCATTTGGGGACATCGCAGGCGTCAGCACACCCGAAGTGCAATGGGCTAGCCTCGTCCTGGGCGAACCACCTTCTTGATCATGGTTACACCCCTGCCAGGTAAGTATGCTTAAAAACGCTCACAGCCTCCCAGCCCACACCACACATCACATCTTACACTCACACTTACTGCAGTTGCACCGCCAAACTGTCCCTTTACTTACAGTTTTCGCTACTGAATTAGACAAGCCCTCGCGTGATGTTTTGTATTATTTTTCAATATGCCTCTCTAGTAGGAAATTTATTGCATAAAATGTCCGCTATGCTATTTGCATATTGCCCTTAAAAGGAAGTGAACCGCCCCTCAATCAACCTGTCCGTCAAACACAGGCTCAGCTTTCCGGAAAGAAAACTTTCTCTGTCTAACTTTGTTCAGCAAGGAAAGATTTAACTTCTCTGACACTGGGAGAGAGAGGGAGATTGATGAGGAGGTTTTTGGAGTCACAAAGCTGTTGATTGTTGTCTCCAAGAGAGATTTTTAGGGTCATGAGGAGGTTATGGAGAGGCATCTTTGGACGTTTGTTTTTGGGGGAGGGGGGGGGGGTCAGATTAATGTTCATGGGGACACATAGAACATAGAACAGTACAGCACAGAACAGGCCCTTCGGCCCTCGATGTTGTGCCATTCCCCCCCCCCCCCCACACACACACACAACTCATCCACACACACATGCTACCGAAACATGCACACCCAACACACACATCCCAGAAAGGAAAACGTTCACTGTCCATTTAAGTTTTCTGAAACTGGGATAGAAAGACATTGATTTGGAGGTCTTTGGAGTCACGAAGAAATTAGTTGTTGGTCCCCGAGAGGTTTCTCAGGCCATGAGGAGGATATTGAAAAGCATGTTTGGAGGTTTTTATTGGAGGGGGTGTCAGGTTAATGTTTATGGGCACACATCCCCCCCCTCCCCCTCAGGCACACATTCCCACCCCCCCCATCCCTGCCCCCTATCCCCCTTCCCCCCTCACCTGAAGAAGGAGCCGTGCTCCGAAAGCTCGTGTTTGAAACAAACCTGTTGGACTTTAACCTGGTGTTGTAAGACTTCTTACTGTGCTCCCCCCTCCCACAACACACCCGCACATGTACAGGTAAAAACACCCCCGCATGCTGGAGCACAATGGCACAGTGGTTGGCACAGCTGCCTCACGGCGCCAAGGTCCCAGGTTCGATCCCTGCCCTGGGTCTTGTCCGTGTGGAGTTTGCACATTCTCCCTGTGGTTCCATGTGTTTCGCCCCCCCACAACCCAAAGATGTGCAGTGAAGGTGAATTGGCTATACTGAATTGCCCCTTGAATGGAAAAAATGAATTGTGTACTTAAAATTTATAAAAACACCCCCACATGCATTGCGATACACACACAGCCACGAAACACACTCTCCTCTAATTTTGAAAATTAAATGAAGCAATTAAGCCATTAGTAAATCAATAAACCTGTAATCTATCACCCCCTACACAGACTTAACTTTTCTTAAACTGGGATAGAAAGATTGACAAGGAGGTTATTGGAGTCACGAAGATGTTGATTGTTGTCTCCAAGAGAGGTATTTAGGATCACGAGGAGGTTATGAGAAGCATGTTTGGAGGTTTTTATGGGGGGGGGGTAGGGAAGTCAGGTTAATGTTCATGGGAACACACCCCCCACTCACACACACATGCACACGCACACACACCGCCAAAACATGCACACCTGACACACACACCCCACACATATGCCTGGCACATGTACACACATACACCCCCCCCCACATGCATCATGACACCCCCGGCACACACACACACACACACACTCACCACCCCCCCCCCCCCCCCCCCCCCCCCCCCCCCCCCCGCCGACACACACGCAAATTTAGAGGACGCAATTCATCTTTTTTCCAATTAAGGGGCAATTTACTGAGAAGGTTTTTTTGAGGCGTTCAGGTTAACGTTCATGGGGACACATTCCCACACACATACAGACACACACACCCAACATACACCCACACTCTACACACATCCTTCATACACACACAAACACCCGACACACACCACTAACACGCACACACAGACACATGATACAAATCCCTGACACAATTGATTGACAGACAGCGACTCATACAGACTTACAAGACACTCTTTTGGGATACTCAGCACTGCGGAAGCTGGAAATCTGAAAGAAGTACAGTAACTGTAAAATTTACAGTAACTGGTGCGGCATAATCATCAGGACAGGCAGCAACTTTGAGGAGGGAGACAGAAATAGTTTTTCAGCTTAGTGATCTTCATTGGAGCTGGGAAAAGCTGGATGCTTAATGAGTTTAAAACAACGTGAGTGGGTGGCAGGGAGGGGAGTTGAATAAATCAGAAGGTTCTGTGACAAAATGGAAGACAGGACAGATTGAGAATCTGTAGAATCCCTACAGTGCAGAAGGAGGCCATTCAGCCCATCGAGTCTGCATCAAACCTCTGAAAGGACACCCTACATAGGACCATACCCCCTCCGTATCCCCGTAAGCCTGCCCTATCCCCATAACTAAGGAGCAATTTACCATGGCCAATCCACTTAATGTGCTCATCTCTGGACTGTGGGAGGAAACTGGGTGCTCAGAGGAAACCCACATAGTCAGGGGAAAATGTACAAATTCCACCCAACGCCGGAATAGACCTGGATGCCTGATGCTGTGAGGCAGTCATGTTAACTACTGTGCCACCATGCAGAGATGTGTCTTCACAAAGCAGGCCTGGAGAGAGATGCAGTAATTTTTGTAGCAGTTCTGTTTGAGTGACTCTGTGATGCAGGACTCTGTTTTCCAACTGTTCCCCGGGATGTACCCCAAGATCTCCTATTTATTCATAAAATATGTAAGGTATATGAAACGATCGTTCCAATTTGACATCATATAAAGGGCAATAAAGGACAACACAATGGTGCAGTGGTTAGCACTGCTGCTTCATAGGGCAGCACGGTGGTGCAGTGGGTTAGCCACAGCGCCGAGGTCCCAGGTTCGATCGCGGCTCTGGGTCACTGTCCGTGTGGAGTTTGCACATTCCCCCCGTGTTTGCGTGGGTTTCACCTCCAGGACCCAAAGATGTGTAGAGTAGGTGGATTGGCCACACTAAATTGCCCCTTATTGGAATTGTTTTCGAAAATGATTTAAAAAGAAATATATATGTATATATATAAATATAAATGGCAATGCAGTTTAAATACTTCTGTGACAATCTGAGATACTTCAGTACACTTACAAACAGAAAATTCTACACTTGCACACTTCCTCGGTACTTGATACACATATCCCGGATGCACACACACAAACATCTCCAACACGCGCACACACAACACCGACACACACAGCCCCGGACGCACACATATATGCTGATATACTCCCCTGACACACAGACACCCAACACAGACACACACCCCCATCATACACAGCCCCGGCACACACACATACATGCATAAAACCCTCCACGCACACGCATCCCAGACAGACTGAATCACACACCCTCCCCCCCCCCGACACGGGATGTCAGGAAATGACTTTTTACCCAGAGGGTGGTGGGAGTTTGAAACTCGCCATCTGAAAGTGGGGAGGGGGGGGGGGGGGGGGGGGGGTAGAGGCAGAGAACCTCAGAACATTTTGGAAGTATTTAAATATATACTTGCAATCCCAAGACATACAAGGCTATGGGCCAACGGCTGGGAAATGGGATTAGAATGGTTAGATGGTTATTTTTGGCCGGTGCAGACTCGATGGGCCAAAGGGACTTTTGTGTGCTGCATTATGCTATGACTCTATCTATCTCTATCTTGTATACACTCAGTGACTTGGTCTCCACATCCTGCTGTGGTAGAGAATTGTACAGCTTTCCCATCTGTTGAGTATGTCAACACATATGGAGGGAGGCATGGTAACATTGTGGATAGCACAAATGCTTCACAGCTCCAGGGTCCCAGGTTCGATTCCGGCTTGGGTCACTGTCTGTGCGGAGTCTGCACATCCTCCCCGTGTGTGCGTGGGTTTCCTACGGGTGCTCCGGTTTCCTCCCACAATCCAAAGATGTGCAGGTTAGGTGGATTGGCCATGATAAATTGCCCTTAGTGTCCAAAATTGTCCTTAGTGTTGGGTGGGGTTACTGGGTTATGGGGATAGGGTGGAGGTGTTGACCTTGGGTAGGGTGCTCTTTCCAAGAGTCAGTTCAGACCCGATGGGCCGAATGGCCTCCTTCTGCACTGTAAATTCTATGACATAAGGCAGTCCTAACAACCCCAGCATCAGCCTAGTGAACCTCCACTGCACTCCCTCTATAGCAAGTATATCCTTTCTTCTCCTTCAGTGGGCCCAAACAGGCACCAGAGTGTGGCGACTCGGGGCTTTTCACAGTAATTGTGTTGCAGTATTAATGTAAACCCACTTATTACAATAAAGATTGTTATTAATTGTTTGCTGCACTTTCATTGACTGGTGTACAAGGCCACCCAGATCCCTTTGTACTTCCACACTTCTGTGCAGACACAGACTGGACTGATGGGAGCCTCACTCACCTGAATCGGTTCATTATCTCGCCTCTTCTCTCCCCTTTATACCGTAAACCAGCTACTGCTGTCAATGTAAATACATAGACACAGGCATCGGGCGAAGCATACAGGAGTGTTGTATTAATCAGATCAGTCCATGAGAGGGTCATGTACGAGTCTCGTAACAGTGGGGAAGAAGCTATTTTTGAATTTGTTCGTGTTTGTTCTCAGACATTTGTATCTCCTGCCCGCTAGAAAAAGTTGGAAGAGTGAGTAAGTCGGGTGGGGGAGATCTTTGATTATGCTGCCCGCTTTCCCAAGGCAGCGGGAAGTGTAGATCGAAACTCCCCAAGTCGGCCCAGTATGGCGCCTGTTCGGGTTCCAAGAGGGAGAATTCAGAATGTCCAATCACCGAACAAATTCGTCTTTCGGGACGTGCGAGAGGAAACCGGGGCACCCGGAGGAAACCCAAGCAGATACAGGGAGAACCATGCAGACTACTTCATTCATAAAATCAATAATAAATATTACAGAACATTTCGAATTGTCGTGACTGTACATTTCCATCAAAGTTACACATTCCCTTGTCATTCTTCCATTCAATTGGGATGACATTACACACATATCCCTCTTTACAGGTTCGATCCGGGCCCTGGGTCACTGTCCATATGGAGTTTGCACATTGGGCAGCACGGTAGCATGGTGGTTAGCATAAATGCTTCACAGCTCCAGGGTTCCTAGGTTCAATTCCCGGCTGGGTCACTGTCTGTGCGGAGTCTGCACGTCCTCCCCGTGTGTGCGTGGGTTTCCTCCGGGTGCTCCGGTTTACTCTCACAGTCCAAAGATGTGCGGGTTAGGTGGATTGGCCATGCTAAATTGCCCGTAGTGTCCTAAAAAGTAAGATTAGGGGGGGGGGGGTTGTTGGGTTATGGGTATAGGGTGGATACGTGGGTTTGAGTAGGGTGATCATTGCTCGGCACAACATCGAGGGCCGAAGGGCCTGTTCTGTGCTGTACTGTTCTATGTTCTATGTTCTATGTTCTATATCCCTCTTTACGTTACAATTCTTTGTTAAGTATTTACATTGTCATGTTTCTTTCATACATTGTGGTATTGAAGACCCGGACCGGGGGGTTTTACACTGTTACCCACCCCTCGGTGTACATTTGTTGGAAGACCTTACACAGTGGTCTTTCCCAATTGCGCCTTGGCGGCAGCTGCCCCAAGCTTGAGTGCGTCCCTCAGCACGTAGTCCTGGACCTTGGAATGTGCCAGTCTGCAACACTCGGTGGAGGACAATTCTTTGCCCTGGAAGATCAGCAAGTTATGGGCAGACCAAAGAGCGTCTTTCACCGAATTGATGACCTTCCAGCAGCAAGGAGGTGGAGGTAGTGGTGGCAATGGATGCCGAGAAGGCCTTTGACCAGGTGGAGTGGGACTATTTGTGGGAGGTACTCGGACGGTTTGGGTTCGGGGAGGGACTGGTTAATTGTACCAGTCCCCAAAAGCTAGCGTGAAGACGAACAGGATGAACAGGACAACGTCCGATTATTTCAGACTGCATCGCGGGACCAGACAGGGATGCCCACCCTCCCCATTGCTGTTCGCGCTGGCCATAGAACCATAGAACCATTGGCGATTGCTCTGAAAGCTGCAAAGGGGTAGAAGGGAATGACGAGTGGGGGGGGGCTGGGGTGGAGCACAGGGTCTCTCTATGCAGATGACCTGCTTCTGTACTGTCGGACCCACTGGCCGGGATGGACAATATACTGGAAACACTGAGAAAGTTTGGCCGGTTCTCAGGGTACAAATTAAATATGACCAAGAGTGAGATGTTTGTAGTGCAGGCAAGGGGCCAGGAGAATAGTCTGATGGAGCTGCCATTTAGGCTGGTTGAGGAAAGTTTCCGATACTTGCGGATACAGGTGGCACGAGACTGGGGCAGGTTACATAAGTTAAATTTGACTAGAGTGGTGGAACAAATCAAGAGTGAGTTTCGGAGATGGGGTGCACTCCAGCTATCACTTGCAGGGAGGGTGCAAACGGTAAAGATGACAATCCTCCCAAGATTCCTGTTCATTTTTCAGTGCCTCCCGATCTTTATCCCGTGGTCCTTCTTCAAAATGACTGGCAAAATCATCATGAGCTTTGTCTGGGCGGGACAATCCCCGCGGGTGAGGAAGGCGATGCTAGAAAGGAATCGCAGTGAGGGGGGACTGGCATTGCCGAATCTGACAACTACTACTGGGTGGCTAACATAGCCATGGTAAGGAAATGGATGGTGGGTACAGGGTCTATTTGGGAGCAGGTGGAGGTGGCTTTGTGCAGGGGCACCAGCTTGGCAGCCCTGATCACGGCTCCCCTACCGCTTTCGCCCGCCAGGTACTCCACCAGCCCGGTAGTGGGGGTGGTATGTGATAACCATCGATTAACCCCGGGAACATGGAAGGTGGGTTTCGAAAATGGCGGCGGGCAGGGGTGAGGAGGGTGGGCAATATGTTCCTGGAGGGGTGCTTTGCGAGCTTGGGGGCATTGAAGGAGAAATTTGGGCTGGTATGGGGAAATGACTTTAGGTACTTCCAGGTGCGGGTCTTTATACGCAGACAGGTCCCATCCTTCCCACGCTTCCCACCAATAGGGATCCAGGACAGAATAGTCTCTAGAGGAGAAGGAGAAGAGGGTAGAGTCTCGGATATCTACAAGGTGCTCATGAAGGGGGAAGAGTCCCAGGCGGAGGAACTGAAACTCAAATGGGAGGAGGAACTTGGCTGGGAGATGGAGGACGGGGTATGGGCAGAAGCCCTGAGTAGGGTAAACTCAGCTGCAACATGTGCCAGGCTCAGCCTGATTCCGTTTAAGGTCGTTCACCCGCCCACATGCTGGTGGCTCAGATGACCAAATTCTTTGGGGTAGAGGACAAGTGCGCTAGATGCGTGGGAGGACCAGCGATCCACATACAGAAGTTTTGTGCATGCCCTAAGCTTAGGGGGTACTGGGAGGGATTTGCGGGTGTCATGTCCCAGGTACTAAAAACAAGGGTGGTGATGAGTCCAGAGGTGGCAAGTTTTAGGGTTTCGGAAGACCCGGAAGTCCAGGAGGAGAAAGAGGCCGATGTTCTGGCCTTTGCTTTCCTGATAATCCGGCGACGAATACTGCCAGCATGGAGGGACTCAAAACCCCCGAAGACCGAACAATGGCTTTCGGACGTGTCGAGTTTTCTGGGTATGGAAAAACATCAAGCTCGCCTTGAGGGGATCTGTACTGGGGTTCGCCCGAAGGTGGCAACCATTAATCGACTACTTTGCGGGAGAGTGAACGTCAGCAGTGGGGGGACATTAGAGTAGAGTAGGAGGGATAAATACGCTGGTAGTGTTTATGGGAGAGGAGCGATTATGTGCACTATGGTTTGGTTGAAGTTCTGGTTTTCCGTTGTTGTTTGCATATTTCTGTAATCTGTAACTGTTTACAGTGCCAAAAAATACCTCAATAAAATGGTTTGTTAAAAAAAATGTTGTGTAATTTCAAGAAGGAATAATAATAATAATCTTTATTGTCACAGGTAGGCTCACATTAGGGCAGCACGTGGTGCAGTGGTTAGCACTGGGATTATGGCGCTGAGGACCCGGGTTCAAATCCTGGTCCTGGGTCACTGTCCCATGTGGAGTTTGCACATTCTCCCCGTGTCTGCGCGGGTTTCGCCCCCACAACCCAAAGATGTGCAGGTTAGGTAGATTGGCCAAGCTAATTGCCCCTTAATTAGGGAAAAAAATAATTGGGTACTCTAAATTTCTTTTTTTTAAAGTAGGCTCAGATGAACACTGTGAAAATCCCCTAGTCGCCACATCCTGGCGGCTGTTTGGGTACAGAGGGGGAATTCAGAATGTCCAGTTCATCTAACGAGCATGACTTTCGTGACTTGTGGGAGAAAACCCTCGCAGACACAGGGAGAACGTGCAGACTCTGCAGTCAGTGACCCAAGCCGGAAATTGAACGCGGGTCTCTGGCGCTGTGAAGAACCTTTGCCGTATTAGACATAGCTCTTGAGGCTAAAGTGATATGGGGGGAGGGGGAGGCGGAATTGAACTTGATCAGCCATGATCATAATGAATGATCCGCATAATGAATGGCACAGCAGTCCGAAAGGACCTCTTCATGCTTCTATTTTCCATCTGTCTGTCCGCAAATTGCACTGAATGTGCAGAGTTGTTGAATCAGAATGATTAAACTTGGAAAATTTGCCGGGGGAAATAAACTACCTCCAACAGCACCCTCTGCTGGATTAGAATAAATTTCTATTTTTGTTTTGTACATCAGGGGAGAGCGCGAACGCAGTCCCACACGGCCACAAATTTTGCAGTCGAGTGTCCCGCATTTGGGGACATCGCAGGTGTCAGCACACCCGAAGTGCAATGGGCTAAAAATGACAGAACATTTCAAATTGTCTTGACTGTACATTTCCATCAAATTTACAAATTCACTTGTCTTTCTTCCATTCAATTGGGATGACATTACACACGTATCCTTCTTTATGCTACAATTCGTTCTTAATTATTTACATTGTCATGTTTCTTTATACATTGGAATATTGAAAACCCGGACCGAGGGGTTTTACACTGTTACCCACCCCTCTGTTTCGGGCAGACCAAAGAGCGTCTTTCACCGAGTTGATGACCTTCCAGCAGCAGTTGATGTTTGTCTCGGTGTGTGTCCCTGGAAACAGTCTGTAGAGCACAGAGTCCTGTGTCACAGAGCTGCTCGGGATGAACCTTGACAAATACCACCGCATCTCTCTCCAGACCTTCTTTGCAAAGGTACATTCCACAAGGAGGTGGGTGACCATCTGATTTCCCACACAGCCACACCGAGGGAGTGTAGGCATATGGGCAGCTACAGCTTTTCAGCCTTGCACACGTGCGGCATGGGACCTGGCGATTCTCCAATCATTTTCCACACCTTCCACGAGTGTTTCACATAACGCCGGTGCTAGCCACTCACCGGTAGCGGAATTGGTGAGGGTTTTGCGCCAATTTCACCGTCGTGAAACTCCCACAGATCCTCCGTTGGCGTCAGCACTCAGCCTCATGAATCCAGCCCACGGTGTTTGGAATTTGTCGGCCAGAAAATAAAATGGCAGGGGGAGAATTGTGTGGGGTGAGGGTAATTTTTTCTGGGGAAATAAATTCTAGTTGTGGGTCAATTGCAGGCAGAGTAATAAACTATGAGCAGAACAAGTAATTGTCCGGTGATAATAGAAGGGAGCTTTTCTGGGGAAATAAATTCTAGTTGTGGGTCAATTGCAGGCAGAGTAATAAACTATGAGCAGAACAAGTAATTGTCCAGTGATAATAGAAGGTAGCAAAATAATGGACGTGGGCAATTACTGGGTGGAAAAACTACATAACTGCAACAAATATAGGACTTGCTGAGTTAAAAATGAGTTCAGCACACTATTGCTAAGTCAGTGAATTGCAGCTCTATTTTTGATTTGTAAATCAGGGGAGAGCGCGAACGCAGTCCCCCACTACCACAAATTTTGCAGTCGAGTATCCCGCATTTGGGGACATCGCAGGCGTCAGCACACCCGATGTGCAATGGGCTAGCCTCGTCCTGGGCGAACCACCTTCTTGATCATGGTTTCACCCCTGCCAGGTAAGTATGCTTGAAAACGCTCACAGCCTCCAAGCCCACACCACACATCACATCTTACACTCACACTTACTGCATTTACACCGCCAAACTGTTCCTTTACTTACAATTATTTCTACCGAATTCGACTGGTTCTGTTGTATTATTTTGACAATTTTCGAATATACCTCTCCAGAAGGAAACATATTGGTAAAAAAGTCTGCCATCTAATTTGCATATTGCCCTCAAAAGGAAGTGAACCGCCCCTCAACCAAACTGTCCGTCAAATACAGGCTCAGCTTTCTGGAAAGGAAACTTTCTCTGTCTAATTTTCTTCAGCAAGGAATGATTTAACTTCTCTGACACTGGGAGAGAGAGAGAGATTGATGAGGAGGTTTTTGGAGTCACAAAAATGTTGATTGTTGTCTCCAAGAGAGATTTTTAGGGTCATGAGGAGGTTATTGAGAGGCATCTTTGGAGTTTGTTTGGGGGGTGTCAGATTAATGTTCACGGGGACACATCTCTATCTTCCCCCCCCACACACACACCCACCCACACACACATACCACCAAAATATGCACACCTGACACACACACACACCTCCCCCCCCCCCCCACCCCACATGCATCACCACAAATCCACACATTCCCAATTCTTTTTTTTCCCAATTAAGGGGCATTTAGCGTGGCCAATCCACCTAGCCTGTACATCTTGTGAGTGTGAGACCCACATAACCACGGGGAAAATGTGCCAAGTTCACATGGACCGTGACCCAGGGCTGGGACCGAACTCGAGTGTTCATGATTGCACTTGATCGTGGGAAGCAAAGGATTTCGATGTCGATCGTGGATTGGACAACATGGAGAGGCTGGAGACTTTGAAGAAGAGATGTTTGAGCTCTGCTGCTATTGGTGGATCTTCATGCTGGTCTAAGCCTTTGGTTTAGACCTAACGCCGGTACAGCCAAGAGTCAACGTCTGAGCTATGACTACAGCTGCATCCCGACCACCAGGCTGGGGAGTGCGAAACACTGTCCGAGTCACAGTGAGGAAGTCGGAAGGGAAGTCGCCTGTGGATCAAAATTTCTTCGTCAAGCGGGTACTGCTCGACTGCTGTGGGTTTCAAGCAACAGATGTCTTCTGCTTGCAAGATTTCCCCAACAATGGTTATTTCGATGTCACCTTCACGAGTGTTGCTGCTTGCATCAAGTTCTTGGATGTGTTTAAAGAAAAAGGCAACCAGAGCCCCCTGTCTATCCTGACTGAGGAGCCTCTGTTCATGCTACCGCCGCAGCAAAACCGGGTTGTTACACTGCACACGTACAACCCCCACGTCCCCGTGTCTGATGTGCTTACTTTCCTCGCCAGGTACGTTGAGCTGAAAAGTGACAGCGTACAACTAAAGGACACCTTTGGCATCTGGACAAGTGAGCACCAGGTCAAGGTGACCCTGAGAACGGACGTCAGTGGAACCATCCTACATCCACCCTCCAGCTTCGCCATTGGAGGAAATCGAGGCTACCTCTATTACGGAGGGCAGCCACGAGTATGTCACACCTGTGGCAAAACGGGGCACATGGCCGCCAACTGCAACGTCACCTTCTGCAAAAACTACAAGCAGGAGGGACACATGACAAAGGACTGCAAGGAAGACAAGTACTGCAACCTGTGTGGGGAGGCCGGCCATCTTTACAGAGCCTGCCCAAAACGTGGGGCAACCTATGCGCAAATCATCAGAGGTGGAGTCAAAAAGGCAACCACACAGGAGGTTCAGGCACCCTCCATCGACAAAGACACTACACCACAGAATGCTGAAATTCTACAGAAAGGCCCTCAACAGAAAGTGGAAGCCCCAGCACAGCCTGACAAAACAACCCCACTCTCATCTGACGAGGAACACGCGACAATCGAGGATGGAACAAAGATTGAAAGGCGCTGGGAAAAGCCGAGCAGAAACAAAGGAAAGAGGAAACTGAAAAATAAACCAAAGAAACCCCTGACGGTGAATGGTAAAAAGCAGCAACTCCCTAGCGCTGACACCTCCTGCGATGAGGGCGAACCATCTAAGAATAGGCTTCAATTAAAGAGGCAAAGCACCAACGTGGAAGTGGACGCAGAGAACCCCCAGACCACAGACAGGAACGAAAATAAAACTCGCCCAGAGCACCAACCTCTGGACGATGGGAACCAGCCACCAGCCTGCAACCCCAACACCCACTGACTGCCACGACGAACACAACGGCTACACCCCCCCCCCCCCCCTCCCCACAATGCACATCCATCAGGTTAAAGGCCACATTGAGGACAATGGCAGCTTCCTTAACCCTGCAACTGTGAAACATTTTGAGAATACCACCGGCATGCTGGGGAACTTTGAACAGCTGGAACAACCAACTGTAATAGACTCTGGAATCTGAGACTGGTAAATCTACCCCCTTTTTAAAATGGGACATTAAAATTGCATCTGTTAATGTGCGAAGCATTAAAGACACTTCACGGTGTGTAGCCACACTCGGCTACTTAGCAAATGTGAGAGCCGACCTACTGTTCCTGCAGGAGTGTGGGATTCCGCACCTCAGCAACTACAGGCGCTGATCGAGCTGGTGGTCCCACAGGCCATCCATCTGGTCAAGAGGAAACGACTGTCATTCCTCCGGCCTGGGTATTCTGCTACGGGGAGGCAATTTCACCATCTCCGACATTAAGGAGGTGGTGGGTGGACACCTCCTCGTAGCAGACGTCAAATACAAAAACACCACTCTCAGACTAACGTGTATGCCCCGGCCGTAAAGGGTGAGCGGCTGGCAGTCCTTCAGCAACTCCCACTGCTGTTGGCCACCTCCAAGCGGTGACTTCAACTGCATCATCGATGCGGCTGGATGATCCGGCAGAGCCAACAGCAAACTAGACGCTACGTCCAGACTCCTGATTGAAACGGTAAAAGATGCCAAGCTGCTCGACGTCTTCAGCAACCCTGCAGATGGAGCGCAGCGTAGATACACATGGTCATGGCCAGATGGGTCCGTCCGCTCCAGGATAGACTTATTCTTTGTGTCCCGTGCTTTCACGGTCAGGTCCACCAACGTCAAGCCGGTGTTCTTCTCTGACCACTGCCTCCTACTGGCTGACTGCACCTGCAGGAAAACCAGGGGGTGGGCAGGGGGACATGGAAGCTAAATGTTAAACTGTTGACCCCAGAGAACCTCCAGGAACTCAAAAGGGATTACAAGGGTTGGAGAACCGTGAAGCCCCTCTTTGAGTCTCCACATCTCTGGTGGGAAGCAATCAAGGGGAACATCAAAAGGTTCTTCATCCGCAAGGGCGTACAAAAGGTGAGAGAGAGACGAGGGGTCACGACCAGGCTCCAGAAAAGCATGCAAAATTTGCTCCAGCTGCAGTCGATGGGGGTTGATGTCAAGGAGGATCTCCAAGAGGTGAAGGGCCAGCAAGCCTCGCGCTACACTTCGGAGGCCTCCAAGGTTATCTTCCGGTCCAGAGTCCGCTCCGTGGAGCAGGATGAAAAGTGCTCACGCATCTTCTTCCAAAAGGTACACAGAGAGACCTCTGTGATCAGCAGCCTGAAGGAAGAAGATGGCTCTGTAAAGACATCGCAGTCTGACATCCTGAGGATCAGTCAATCCTTCTATGCCAGACTGTATGATCTGAAGCCAACAGACAGTACTGTTACCCAGACCTTCCTGTCGTCTATCACGGAGGTCTTGGACGACAATGAGGGGAGAAACCTGGACAAACCGCTAACTCTGGACGAGCTGACAAAGGCCATCAACTCCTTTGAGACAAGTAAAGCTCCCGGAAGCGACGGCTTACCGGCTGAGTTGTATTCGGCTCTGTGGGACTGGATGGACCCAGACCTGCTGGAAGTGTACGAGAGTATGCTTCTGGATGGCAGCATGTCAGAATCCATGAGGAAAGGCATCATCACCCTCATCTACAAGCAGATGAGGCAGGGAAGAAATTCGAAATTGGCGACCCATTTCACTGTTGAATGTGGATTACAAAATTCTAGCCAAGGTCATCGCCAATCTGGTCAGGTCTGCTCTGGAGTCGGTGATCCACCCTGACCAGACCTGTGCTGTACCCGGCAGGAAGTACTCTGACAGCCTCGCGCTACTCAGGGATACGATCGCCTACGTGCAGGACAGGAGGGTGGACACCTGCCTCATCAGCCTTGACCAGGAGAAGGCTTTTGGACAGAATATCGCACACCTACATGATAGATGTGCTCTCCAAAATGGGGTTTGGGGAGGGAATTTGCAATTGGATCAAACTGCTCTACACAAATATCTATGGCGCAGTCTCAATCAATGGGTGGGAATCAGAAAGCTTTCTGATCAAATCTGGAGTCAGGCAGGGCTGCCCTCTCTCCTCGGCCCTGTTTGTGTGCTGCATAGAACCTTTTGCCGAGTCCATCAGGAAGGATCCGGGTATGAGAGGAGTGACGATCCCAGGCATCGGAGGTGTGCAAGTCAAAGCCTCCCTGTACATGGACGACGTCGCCGTCTTCTGCTCGGATTCCGCGTCTGTACGCAGGCTCTTGGACACCTGCGACCAGTTTGAACTGGCCTCAGGAGCCAAGGTAAACCGTGGCAAGAGCGAGGCCATGTTCTTTGGGAACTGGGCCGACCGGTCCTTTGTCCCCTTCACGGTCAGGTCAGATTACCTGAAGATGCTGAGGATATGGTTCGGAGCGGCTGGGGCGTGCACCAAAAACTGGGAGGAGCGCATTGCTAAAGTAAAACAGAAACTGGGCTGGCGGGAGCAACGCTCCCTATCCATTGCGGGCAAAACACTGGTCATCAGGTGTGAGGTACTCTCGGTGTTACTGTACGTGGCGCAGTTCTGGCCCATTACCCGACCCTACGCCGCAGCAGTCACCCGGGCCATCTTCAAATTCATTTGGAGATCCAAGATGGACCGGGTTCGAAGAGACATAATGTACAAGCCTCTAGAAAAAGGAGGGAGGAACGTACCCAATGCCGCCCTCATCCTGATGGCCACCTTTGTGTGCAACTGCATCAAGCTGTGCGTAGACCCCGGGTATGCAAACACCAAGTGTCACTACATACTGAGGTTCTACCTGTCCCCGGTGTTACGAAGGATGGAGCTGGCCTCATTGCCGCGGAACGCTCCAAGTAGTTGGGCTGTGCCGTACCACCTGTCCCTCGTGGAAATTTTTTTGAAGGGAAACACCTTTGACCACAAGGCAATGAAGCAGTGGTCATCACGTAATGTCCTCGAGGCCCTCAGGGAAAAGGAGACTGGAGGACGTTGGATGGTTCCCTGAGCAGACTGTCAGAGTCATCTGGCAGAACGCCTCATCACCAGAACTTACAAACAAGCACCAAGACCCAGCTTGGCTGGTGGTGAGAAGGGCCCTCTTTGTCAGATTCTTCATGTACACCCGAAGGCTCAGCGCCTTTGCACGCTGCCATCGGAGTGGCTGTGGGGGGAATGAGACGGTCACCCACCTCCTTGTGGAATGTGCCTTTGCAAAGAAGGTCTGGAGAGAGATGCAGTGGTATTTGTCAAGGTTCATCCCGAGCAGCTCAGTAACACAGGACTCTGTGCTCTACGGACTGTTTCCAGGGACACACACCGAGACAAATATCAACTGCTGCTGGAAGGTCATCAACTCGGTGAAAGACGCTCTTTGGTCTGCCCGAAACTTGCTGATCTTCCAGGGCAAAGAATTGTCCTCGACCGAGTGCTGCAGACTGGCACATTCCAAGGTCCAGGACTACGTGCTGAGGGACGCACTCAAGCTTGGGGCAGCTGCCGCCAAGACGCAATGGGGAAAGACCACTGTGTAAGGTCTTACCAGCAAATGTACACCGAGGGGTTGGTAACAGTGTAAAGCCCCTCTGTCTGGGTCTTCAATACCACAATGTATGAAAGAAACAAAGCAATGTAAATATTTAAGAAAGAACTGTAACTTAAAGTAGAATACGTGTGTAACATTATCCCAATTGAATTGAAGAAAGACAAATGAATGTAACTTAGATGGGAATGTACAGTCAAGACAATTTGAAATGTTCTGTAAAGTTTATTATAAATTTTATGAATAAAGTATATTTTTTGAAAAAAAACAAAAAAAAAACAGTGCTAACCACTGTGTGGTCATGCTGCACCCATCTGGCACACACACACATACGCCAGGCACACCACTTCCCCCCTGAAAAACACACACACTCACCCTTGATAAACACAATCGCCCCGACACATACACACACACCCGACACACATACACACACCACCACCGACACACATACATAACCCCACACGCATCCTGACACACACACATATCCAACACAAACACACACACCCAACACGCACACACACCCCAATACATACAGGGCGAAATTCTCCCCCCCCCACGACGGGTGGGAGAATAGCGGGAGGGCCTTCCCGACTTTTTTGACGCCCTCCCGCAATTCTCCCACCCCCCCGCCGAAATCCCGACACGAATCGCTGCCGCCGTTTTTTTACGGCCGGCAGCGATTCACAGCTGTTAGAAGGGCCGAAGTCCCAGCCCTTTACGACCTTTTTACGAATGGCAAACACACCTGGTCCTGCCATTCGTAAAAACGTCGTGACCACCTGGAAAAAAATAACCATGGCACCGATTGGCACGGCAGTACCACGGCCGTGCCAAGGGTGCCATGGGCCCGCGATCGGTGCCCACCGATCGCGGGCAGCGGGCCCGATGCCCGCGCACTATTTGTCCTTCCGCCGCCCCGCAGTATCAATACGCGGGGCGGCTGAGGGGCAACCCGGACCGCGCATGCGCGGGTTTCGCGCAAAAACGCGATGCCGTCACCCGCGCATGCGCGGGTGGAGTCTTCCCACCTGCGCATGCGCGGCTGACGTCATATGACGCGTCAGCCGGCGCTAAGTCCGACAAGCGGGCTTAACGATTTTCGTTGAGCCCGACTTGTCGGGGCCTCCGACGTCGGGCTGCTAGCCCCGACGGGGGACCAGAATCGGTCCCCCGTCGGGAAGGGGCGCGATGCCGTAAAACCCGGGGTTTTACGGCAGTTTGACGATTTCTCCCGTTTTGGGAGAATTTCGCCCATTGTCACCCGACTCATACACACACCTCTGACACACTCCCCCGACAGAGTTAGCTTTTCTGAAACTGGGATAGAAAGAAATTGATGAGGCTGTTTTGAAAGTCACAAAGATGTTGATTGTAATAACAAGTAAGTACCAATTTTTTATAGTCCAGGTTAACATGGTCCAAAACCATTTAAACAGACTTGCTCTAATTTTAATTGCTGTTTTAACTGTTTCTTTAAATTTTAAGCCTACATCTGTCAAATCGTTTCCCAAATTACTCCTACTTGTGGTTTTGTAACGCATTTCCTATCTTAACTTGCCCTTTCTCGGGGTCCCTTTGAGTATGATTAATTTTCCCTGAATACTATCTAAAAATCTTCAATTTGTCTGAGAGGTTTAGTATGTATCCCAGGCTGCTTATAAGTGCTCCACACATTTTACTGAACATGTTGTAACTGTCGCTCTTTCTTGATTCTAACATACTGCTGTTGAGTCCTATCTCCTGGATGTCCTGAAAATTAACGATGTCTTCCGTTATATTTAAACATTTGTTTATTCTTAATTTTATTATGTGTTCTATGTGATTCAATCTGGTATCTATTTTTCATATAACATTGTTGCCCCCCATTTTAACCAATCTACCTTACTCCGAGACCTAGCTTCTTCCATTCCTTCTGCAAATTTGATCCTCCTTTCCCTCTTGATTGTAGTCCTTCCAAACAAATGGGTCTGTATCATTCTCTCCATCTGAAAAATCAAATGAACAGGTCAAGGTTGGAGAGGGCCCTATTTCTTCAATTTGTGTCTTTCTATTCTTGTTTAGATATTCCAGAAGTGGCCTCTGCAGGACTTCCGGATTTCTTTCTTTTTTCTTTCTTAAATGACTTGTTTTTCTGATCATTTATGTACATCATTCAATTAAGGCTGGTTAATTCTCCTTCTTCTATCATTACACTCCTGAGTGAGATTCGAAGAATCTCAAACTCCTCCTCTTTTGCTCGCTCAGTGGGAGGGGGTATGGACCTAGGTAGGGTGCTCTTTGGGAGAGTCAGTGCAGGCTTGATGGGCCAAAAGGCCTTCTGCACTGTAGGGTTCTGTGATTCTATACTGTTTTAAAAGTGGTGGACCATTGAAAATAAAAGCAAAATGCTGCAAAACCCGGGTGCTCAGCGCCGTAGGCAGCAGTGCTAACCACTGCACTACGTGCCACCCCCTAAAATGCTGCAAATGTTGATTCTTCAACTAAAGCTGACTGTAAAAGTTTCTATACGTATGTAAAGAGGGGGCGGCACATGGAACAAAGAAATAGCTGAGGAACTAAATTTGTGCTTTGCTCTGTCCTCGCATGGAAGAAATGAACAATGTACTGAAAGTTGTGTGAAGCATAAGTTTTAGTGAGGAGCTGAAGGAAATTAGTATTAGTCAAGAAATGGTTTTGGGGAAATTAATGGGATTGGGGGGCAGCAGGGTAGCATGGTGGTTAGCATAAATGCTTCACAGCTCCAGGGTCCCAGGTTCGATTCCCGGCTGGGTCACTGTCTGTGTGGAGTCTGCACGTCCTCCCCCTGTGTGCGTGGATTTCCTCCGGGTGCTCCGGTTTCCTCCCACAGTTCAAAGATGTGCGTGTTAGGTGGATTGGCCATGCTAAATTGCCCGTAGTGTCCTAATAAAAGTAGGGTTAAGGGGGAGGTTGTTGGGTTACGGGTATAGGGTCGATACGTGGGTTTGAGTAGGGTGATCATGGCTCGGCACAACATTGAGGGCCGAAGGGCCTGTTCTGTGCTGTACTGTTCTATGTTCTATGAATGGGATTGACAAATCTTCAGAGTCTGATAATCTTCATCCCAGAGTATTCAAGGAAGTGGCCTCAGAAATAGTAGATCCACTGGTGGTCATATTCCAAAATTCTTTGGACTCTGGAATGGTTCCTACAGATTGGGGGGTAACAAATTCAGAAAGGGAGGTAAACGGGGCAGCACGGTGGCGCAGTGGTAGCACTGCAGTCTCACGGCGCCGAGGTCCCAGGTTCGATCCCGGCTCTGGGTCACTGTCCGTGTGGAGTTTGCACATTCTTCCCGTGTTTGCGTGGGTTTCACCCACACAACCCAAAGATGTGCAGGCTAGGTAGATTGAACACACTAAATTGCAACCTTAATTGGAAAAAATGAATTGGGTACTCTAAATTTATAAAAAAAAGAAAAAAAAAAGAAAGGGAGGTAGAGAGATAACAGGGAACTATAGACCAGTGAGCTTAACGTAGGTAGTAGGGAAGTTGCTGGAGTCCATTATCAAGGATTTCATCACACAGCATTTAGAAAGCAGTGGTGTAATCAGACAAAGTCAGCATGGATTTATGAAAGAGATATCACGCTTGACAAATCTACTAGAATTCTTTGAAGATGTAACCAGTCGTGTTGACCAGAGAGAATCGGTGGATGTGGTTTATTTAGACTTTCAAGCTTTCAACATGGTCTCACATAGCAGATTAATGCGTCAAGTTAAAGCGCATGGGATTACGGGTAGTATCACATGATGGATAAAAAGCTGGTTAGCAGACAGAAAGTAAAAAGTTGGAGTAAATGGGTCTTTTTCTTTAATAATATTTTATTAAGGTATTTGAAAATTTTGAGAACAGTAACAAAAACAATTACATCAACATGGTCAAATAAAAATTTCCCCCCCAGCCCAATCTTCACACACCTCACCCACACAACAACAATGCGCCCGCTCTCCCTCCTTGTAATACTGCATCTGCTGACATTTTTAATTTTCCCCAAGAAAGTCGACGAACGGCTGCCAACTCCGGGGGAACCCTAACATTGACCCTCTTAAGGCAAACTTTATTTTCTCCAGACTGAGAAACACAGTCGGGTCACCTGGATCCCCAAGTACCTAAAACTTCTTTCCGCATCCATAGCCGTCACTATCTCCGCCTCCCCCTCCACTGCTGGTATCATGGTTACATTTAGGAGCCTCCGCACATTGGTGTTTAGCAGCCTTCCTTTCACGAAAACCGTCTGGTCCTCGTGGACGACCCCCGGGACACAGTCCTCAATTCTAGTAGCCAACACCTTCGCTAACAGTTTCGCATTGAGGAGCGAGATTGGCCCATACGACCCACACTGTAAGGGTCCCGCTTCAAGATCAGCGAGATCAGCGCCCAAGACATCGTCGGGGGTACGACCCCACCCCTCGCCTCATTGAAAGTCGTCACTAATAGTGGGCCCAGCAGATCCATGTACCTCCTGTAAAATTCCACGGGGAACCCATCTGGCCCCGGTGCCTTCCCCGCCTGCATACTCCCCAGTCCCTTAGCCAGTTCCTCCAGCCCTACCGGTGCCCCAAGCCCCGCCACCTGCCTCTCCTCTACCGTCGGGAACCTCAGCCAATCCAGAAACCGGCGCGTCCCCCCCTCCTCCGTCGGGGGCTCCGACCTATACAGCCCCTCATAAAAATCTCTTAATACCCAGTTTATGCCCACCGCACTCCGCACCGTTCCCCCCTTTATCTCGAACTCCCTTGATCTCCCTCGCTGCCTCCCGCTTCCGAAGCTGGTGTGCCAGCATCCGGCCAGCCTTCTCCCCGTATTCATTCGCCACCCCTCGCGCCTTCCTCCACTGTACCTCCGCCTTCTTGGTAGTCAACAGGTCGAACTCGGCCTGGAGGCTTCGTCGCTCCTCGAGTAGTCCCTCCTCGGGGACCTCTGCATACCTCCTATCTACCCTTACCATCCCCACCAGCCTCTCCCTCTCTCTCCTCTCCTTCCCCTCCTTGTGGGCCCTAATGGAGATTATCTCCCCTGATCACCGCCTTCAGCGCCACCCAGACCACCCCTACCTGCACCTCCCCATTATCGTTGACCTCTAGGTATCTCTCTATGCACCCCCGGATCCGCCCCGCTCGCCTCTTCATCCGCCAACACCCCACCTCCAGGCGCCACAATGGGCACTCGTCCCTCCCCTCCCCCCCCCCCCCCCCCCCCCCAAGCTCGAGGTCCACCCAGTGCAGGGCATGGTCAGAGATGGGTATGGCTGAATACTCTGTGTCCTCCACCCTCGGAATCAGCGCCCTGCTCATCACGAAAAAGTCAATCCGGGAGTAAGCTCTATGGACGTGGGAAAAGAATGAGAATTCTCTGGCCCCTGGCCTAACAAACCTCCACGGGTTCACTCCTCCCATCTGGTCCATAAACCCCTCAACACCTTGGCGGCCACCGGCCTCCTACCTGTCCTGGACCTAGAGCGAAACCAATGCTGGATCCAATACTGTATTGAAGTCCCCCCCATTATCCAGCTCCCTGCCTCCAGGTCCAGGGTCCGGCCCAACATGCGCCGCATAAATCCAGCATCGTCCCAGTTCGGGGCGTACACATTCACCAAAACCACCCGCACCCCCTGCAGCTTACCACTCACCATCACATACCTACCTCCATTGTCTGCCACAATGCTCAGCACCTCAAACGACACCCGCTTCCCCACCAAAGTTGCTTCCCCTCGATTCTTCGCGTCCAACCTCGAACGGAAGACCTGCCCTACCCACCCCTTTCTCAGCCTAACCTGGTCTGCCACCCTCAGGTGCGTCTCCTGGAGCATGACCACATCTGCCTTCAGTCCCTTCAGGTGCGCAAACACACGGGCCCTCTTGACCGGCCCGTTCAGGCCTCTCACATTCCAAGTTATCAGCTGGATCAGGGGGCTACCCCCCCCCCCCCCCCCCCCCCCCCTCTGCCGATCAGCCATCACCCTTTCTAGGCCAGCCACGTGCCCGCACCTCCCGCACTCTCCGTTCCACCCAGCAGCAGACCCCCGCCCCGGCTCTCTCTACAGACTCCAGCTTCCCCTTGGCCATTGCAGCAGCAACCCAGTACCCCCCCCCCCCCCCCCCCCCCCCCCCCCCCGGCTAGGTCCCCCCCTAGCTGTGCTGCTCCCCCCATAGCACTCCCGCAGGTCAAGAACAAAGAACAAAGAAAATCACAGCATAGTAACAGGCCCTTCGGCCCTCCCAGCCTGTGCCGATCCAGATCCTTTATCTAAACCTGTTGCCTATTTACCAAGGTCTACTTCTCTCTGTTCCCCACCCGTTCATATATCTGTCCAGATGCATCTTAAATGATGCTATCGTCATCAATTAAATGATACCACCTCCACTGGCAAAGCATTCCAGGCACCCACCACCCTCTGCGTAAAAAACTTTCCACGCACATCTCCCTTAAACTTTCCCCCTCTCACCTTGAAATCATGACCCCTTGTAATTGACACCCCCACTCTTGGAAAAAGCTTGTTGCTATCCACCCTGCCCATACCTCTCATAATTTTGTAGACCTCAATCAGGTCTCCCCTCAACCTCCGTCTTCCCAACGAAAACAATCCTAATCTACTCAACCTTTCTTCATAGCTAGCACCCTCCATACCAGGCAACATCCTGGTGAACCTCCTCTGCACCCTCTCCAAAGCATCCACATCCTTCTGGTAATGTGGCGACCAGAACTGCACGCAGTATTCCAAATGTGACCTAACCAAAGTCCTATACAACTGTAACATGACCTGCCAACTCTTGTACTCAATACCCCGTCCGATGAAGGCAAGCAAGCTGTATGCCTTCTTGACCACTCTATCAACCTGCATTGCTACCTTCAGGGTACAATGGACCACCAAGTCAGCTGACTCCTGCTGATCCCGGACGTTCCCGCCACTCCCTCGACTCCCCAGTGTGAGAATCTCCCCTCCCCACTCGTCCATCAGCGGGTGCTCCTCTCCCGCACCACTCTTCCACCCGAACCCGGCCACCTTCCTTCCCTGACGCGGGAAAAAGACCGCACTTTCCACCAAGCCAGCCCCGCCCCCTCTGGCGCAGCTCCCTTTCACGGCCTAATCCCAGCTCCCCCACCTCAGGCCTTCCTTCTCGCTTCCCCCAAACGGGGCCCTCTTTTCCAACCACCGACGTCCACACTCTCACCAAACCCCCACTACCAACCAAAAAAAAGGGAGAAAAAGCAGTACCAAACAGAACAGAACATCCCCCCAAAACACAACAATCACATCAATCCCCTCGTCACCGACCCTCAATCCGAGTCCAACTTTTCAGCCTGGATAAAGGTTCACGCCTCCTCCGGCGTCTCAAAGTAGTGATGGCGGTTCTTGAAGGTGACCCACAGTCGCGTCGGCTGCAACATTCCAAATTTCACCCCCTTCCGATGCAGCGCCGCCTTAGCCCGATTGTACCCAGCCCTCTTCTTGGCCACCTCCGCGCTCCAGTCCGGACCTCTGTATTCTCCTACCTGCTGCTCCTCTCTTTCTTTGCCCACCTTAGGACATACTCCCTGTCCACGAAGCGGTGGAACCACACCAGCACTGCCCGCGGCGGCTCGTTGGGCTTGGGCCTCCTCGCCAGGACTCGATGGGCCCCCTCCAGCTCCAGGGGCCCCGGCCCCTGCACCCAACAGCGTGTTCAGCATCGTGACCACGTATTCTCCGACATCCGACCCCTCCACCCCCTCGGGAGACCCAGGATCTGCAAGTTCTTCCCCCTTGACCGATTCTCCATGTCCTCAAACTTCACCTGCCATTTCTTATGCAGCGGCTCTACCTTCACCGCCAGGCCCAAAATCTCGTCCTCCGAGGCCTTTTGCTGCACCTCCCGGATCGCCGCCCCTTGGGCCTTCTTGGGTCTCGAGCAGCTTGTCAATCGAAGCCTTCATTGGCTCTAACAGCTCTGCCTTCAGCTCCGTGAAGCAGCGCTGGAGAAACTCCTGCTGCTCCTGCACCCACGCTGTCTGGTCTCCACCCGCCGGCATCTTGGTTTTCCTCCCTCGCACTTTTCGCTGCTCCAAATCTACTTTCGTCACCGCTCCGCTCCTGGACCAATCCAGTGGTTAGCATCAATGCTTCACAGCTCCAGGGTCCCAGGTTCGATTCCCGGCTGGGTCACTGTCTGTGTGGAGTCTGCATGTCCTCCCCGTGTGTGCGTGGGTTTCCTCCTGGTGCTCCGGTTTCCTTCCACAGTCCAAAGATGTGCGGGTTAGGTGGATTGGCCATGCTAAATTGCCTGTAGTGTAAGGTTAATGGGGGGATTGTTGGGTTATGGGTATACGGGTTACGTGGGTTTAAGTAGGGTGATCATTGCTCGGCACAACATCGAGGGCCGAAGGGCCTGTTCTGTGCTGTACTGTTCTATGTTCTATACAGTGCCGGGGAAATATTGCTGTCACCTTCCCACACTGGGAATCAATCGTCGCACAAATGCCGTTGGGAGCCCTAAAAAGAGCCCAAAGTCCGTTTCTGGCAGGAGCTGCCGAACGTGCGACTTAGCTTCGCATAGCCGCAACCGGAAATCTGAAAACAAATCTGTTGGAATTTAACCAAGATTTATCTTTTCTGATACTGGGATAGAGATTGATGAGGAGGTCTTTGGAGTCACAAAGATGTTGATTGTTGTGTCCAAGAGAGGTTTTTAGGGTCATGAGAAGGTTATTGAGAGGCATCTTTGAAGGTTTGTTTGGGGGAAGGGGTGAGGATAGAGATTGATGAGGAAGTCTTTGGAGTCACAAAGATGTTGATTGTTGTGTCCAAGAGAGGTTTTTAGGGTCATGAGAAGGTTATTGAAAGGCATCTTTGAAAGTTTGTTTGGGGAAGAAGTGAGCATAAAAAGAGTTCAGCACCCTTTCGTTAAGTTTGTGAATAACAGTTCTATTTTTGATTTGTAAATCAGGGGAGAGCGCGAACGCAGTCCCCCACTACCACAAATTTTGCAGTCGAGTATCCCGCATTTGGGGACATCGCAGGCGTCAGCACACCCGAAGTGCAATGGGCTAGCCTCATCCTGGGCGAACCACCTTCTTGATCATGGTTTCACCCCTGCCAGGTAAGTATGCTTAAAAACGCTCACAGCCTCCAAGCCCACACCACACATCACATCTTACACTCACAGTTACTGCATTTGCACCGCCCAACTGTCCCTTTACTTACAATTATTTCTACCGAATTCGACTGGTCCTGTTGTCTTATTTTGACAAATTTTCGAATATACCTCTCTCGTAGGAAACACATTGGTAAAAAAGCCTGCTATCTAATTTGCATATTGCCCTCAAAAGGAAGTGAACCGCCCCTCAACCAACCTGTCCGTCAAATACAGGCTCAGCTTTCCGGAAAGGAAACTTTCTCTGTCTAACTTTCTTCAGCAAGGAAAGATTTAACTTCTCTGACACGGGGGGAGAGAGAGAGATTGATGAGGAGATTTTCGGAGTCACCAAGATATTGATTATTGTCGCCAGGAGAGATTTTTAGGGTCATGAGGAGGTTATTGAGAAGAATCTGAGGGGGTTTTCTAAAAAATATATTTGTTTTTTATTTCTTTCCCAACACATACACGCATACTCTTGACACACACAGACACAGAACACAGACACACACACCCAGCACTCACACAGACACCAAACACAGGCACACAGACACACACACCCCGGAGTGACAGACACCTGTCACAGACACAGACCACCAACACACCCAAACCCAGGACATGCACACAATCCCAACACACACACAGACACCTGACATAGATACACACCTTGACACACACCTTCGACAAATCGACACAGGCACCCCGAACATACACAGATCCCTCAACACCCGCCCCCCCCCTCCCCCCACACGACATCGGAGACCCACCCAGGCACACTTACACACACCCAGGCACACATACACCCGACACACACCTGGCAGACATGCAAACACAGGTACCACATATCGCTTGACACACACACACAGCCAACACACACCTGGTGTGTGCGCTTACTGCACACTGTTGCACAGTGGCTAGCACTGCTGCATCACAGCATCAAGGACCCGGGTTCAATTCCAGCCTTGGGTCACTGTCTGTGTGGAGTTTGCGCATTCTCCCCGTGTCTGCATGGGTTTCTTTTTTTTTTAGAGGTCTACAAAATTATGAGGGGCATCGACAGAGTGGACAGTCAGAGGCTTTTTCCCAGGGTAGAGGGGTCACTTACTAGGGGGCATAGGTTTAAGGTGCGAGGGGCAAGGTTTAGAGGAGATGTACGAGTCAAATTTTTTACACAGAGAGTAGTGGATGCCCGGAACTCGCTGCCGGAAGAGGTGGTGGAAACAGGGACAATAGTGACATTTAAAAAAAATATATACTTTTTATTCAAGTTTTTCAATAACAAATTTCCTCCCACAATTTAAAACAAAGAAGGCGTGTTTCCACAGCAACACAAGAAAAGAACTCACCCCCCCAGAATAAATAATAACAAAAAACCAACATCAATACAAGAAAGAAGAAAATAACAACATAGCAAACCCACCGCCGCAAAAACAAACCCCCTAACCATCCCCAAACCCACCCCCCCCCCCCAAGTTGCTGCTGAGACCGACCACTCTCTATCCCTTCACCAGGAAGTCGAGAAAGGGCTGCCACCGCCGAAAGAACCCCTGTACCGACCCCCTCAGGGCAAACTTCATCCTCTCCAACTTGATGAACCCAGCCATGTCCATGATCCAGGTCTCCGAACTCGGGGGGCCGCGTATCCCTCCACTGTAACAGAATCCTGCGCCGGGCTACTAGAGACGCAAGGGCCAGAATGCCGACCTCTCTCGCCTCCTGCACTCCCGGCTCCGAAGCTACCCCAAAGATCGCGAGCCCCCAGCCCGGCTTGACCCTAGACCCGACCACTTCCGACAAAGTCCCCGCCACCCCCTTCCAAAACCCCTCCAGAGCTGGACAAGCCCAGAACATATGGGTGTGGTTCGCCGGGCCTCCCGAGCACCTCCCGCACCTGTCTTCCCATTGAAGAACCGGCTCATTGGTTTAGCTCACTGGGCTAAATCGCTGGCTTTTAAAGCAGACCAAGGCAGGTCAGCAGCACGGTTCGATTCCTGTACCAGCCTCCCCGGACAGGCGCCGGAATGTGGCAACTAGAGGCTTTTCACAGTAACCTCATTGAAGCCTACTCGTGACAATAAGCGATTTTCATTTCATTTTTCATTTAATTTCATTTTCATTTCATTTAATTTCATCCTTGCCCCTGTCATGTGAGGTCTACGCAGCACCTTCAGCTGAATTAGGCTGAGCCGCGAGCAAGAGGAGGAGGAATTCACCCTCTCCAGGGCGTCCGACCACGTTCCATCCTCAATCTCTTCCCCTAGCTCTTCCTCCCACTTCGCTTTGAGCTCGTCTACTGAGGCCTCCTCCTCCTCCTGCATCAGCTGGTAGATAGCCGAGATCTTTCCTTCACCGACCCACGTCCCCGAAAGCACCCTATCCTGCACCCGCCTCGGCGGCAGCCACGGACACTCCGCCACCTGCCTCTTAACAAATGCCCTGACCTGCATATACCTAAAAGCGTTCCCAGGGTGGAGGTTCACCTCCCCACCAGCTCCTCCAGAGTTGCAAACTTCCCATCCAGGAAGAGGTCCCCAAACTGTCTGATGCCTGCCCTGTGCCAACTCCCAAATCCTCCACCCGTATCGGGGCCCAAACTGAGGCCTTCACCCCCCCTATGCCGCCTCCACTGTCCCCAGATTTTAAGGGACGCAACCACCACCGGACTCGTAGAGTACTTTGCCGGGGGGAGTGGAAGTGGGGCCATCACCAAAGCCTCCAGACTCGTACCCGCACAGGATGCCACCTCCAATCTCTTCCATACATCACCCTCCCCTTCCGTCACCCACCTGCGAATCATCGCCACGTTCGCTGCCCAATAATATCCACACAGGTTGGGCAGCGCCAGGCCCCCTACCTCCCTCTGCGCTCCAAAAATACCCTCCTTACTCTCGGGGCCTTCTGCGCCCACACGAACCCCAGAATCGACTTATTCACCCTTCTGAAAAAAGCCTTTGGGATCAATATGGGAGGCACTGGAAAAGAAACAAAAACCTCGGGAGCACCGTCATCTTAATCGACTGGATGCTGCCCGCCAACGAAAGCGGTAGCGCGTCCCACCTCCTAAACTCCTCCTCCATCTGCCCCACCAGCCTCGAAAAGTTAAGCCTATGCATGGCCCCCCAGGTCCTAGCCACCTGGACCCCAAGATACCTAAAGCTCCTCTCAGCCCTCTTCAACGGGAGTTCACCTATCTCCCTCTCCTGATCCCCCGGGTGCAGGACAAACAGCTCACTTTTCCCCACATTGAGCTTATAGCCCGAAAAGTCCCCAAACTCCTCAAGTATCTTCAGCACCTCTGGTATCCCCTCAGCCAGATCCGCGACGTACAACAGCAGATCATCTGCGTACAGCGACAACCGGTGCTCCCCCCCCCCCCCCCCCCCGCACAATCCCCCTCCAACTCTTCGAGTCCCTCAGCGCCATGGCCAGGGGCTCAATCGCTAACGCGAAGAGCAGGGGAGACAAGGGGCACCCTGGAAAGTCGAAAGTCCGCCGACATCCTCCCATTCGTCACCACACTTGCCACCGGGGAGCTGTACAGCATCCTCACCCAGCTGATGAACCCCTCACCAAACCCAAACCTCCGCAACACCTCCCACAGGTAACTCAACTCCACCCCATCAAAAGCTTTCTCCGCATCCATGGACACCACTATTTCTGACTCCACAGCTGCCGGCGCCATCATCATGACATTAAGGAGCCTCCGCATGTTGGCATTCAGTTGTCTCTCCATTACAAACCCCGTTTGATCCTCATGAATCACCGTCGGGACCACATCCTCCACCCTCCTGGACAGCACCTTTGCCAACAACTTGACATCTACATTAAGGAGCGAGATCGGCCTGTAAGACCCACACTGAAGGGGGGTCCTTGTCCCGCTTCAGGAGCAAAGAGATAATTGCCCTGGAATTGTTGGGGGCAGAGCCCCCCCCCCCCCCCCCCCCCCCCCCCCCCCCCCCCAGCCTCATTCAGAGTCCTCACAAGCAGAGGGCCCAGCAAATCTGAAAATGTCTTGTAAAATTCCACCGGGAACCCGTCAGGCCCCGGCGCTTTCCCTGTCTGCATATTTCCCAACGCCTCCACCAGCTCCTCCAACTCGATTGGGGCCCCCAAATCCTCCACCCGCTCGTCCCCTACTCTTGGGAACTCCAGCCTATCCAAAAAGCGATCCATCCCGCCTGCTTCCCTGGGGGGGAACTGCCCGGTACAGCCCCTCGTAAAAGGATCTGAACACCCCATTGATGTCCTTTCCACCCCGCACCAAGTTCCCTCCTGCATCTGTGGCTCCCCCAATTTCTCTAGCTGCATCCCGCTTCCGGAGCTGGTGAGCCAACATCCGACTTGCCTTCTCCCCGTACTCATATACCGCCCCCTGTGCCCTCCTCCACTGCGCCTCCGCCTTCCGGGTGGTTAAAATGTCAAATTCCGCTTGGAGATTGCGCCGCTTCCTCAAAAGCCTCTCCTCTGGGGCATCCGCATATCTCCTATCCACCCTTACCATTTCCTCCACCAGCCTCTCCCTCTCGGCCCTCTCCCCCCTCTCCCTGTGCGCCCGAATAGATATCAGCTCCCCTCTGACTACTGCCTTTAGCGCTTCCCAAACCACCCCAACTTGCACCTCCCCATTATCATTGGTTTCTAGATACCCCTCTATGCCCCTACGGATCCGCCCGCACACTTCCTCCTCTGCCAAAAGCCCCACATCCAACCTCCACAGCGGGCATTGATCCTTCCCCTCCCCCAGCTCCAGATCCACTAAATGTGGGGCATGATCAGAAATGACTATTGCCGAATACTCCGCCCCCACTACTCTCGGGATTAGCGCCCTGCTAAGCACAAAAAAAATCAATCCGGGAGTACGCCTTATGAATATGGGAGAAAAAGGAGAACTCCCTACCCCCCCCAGCTCCAAAAACCTCCAAGGGTCCACTCCACCACCCCCCCCATCTGATCCATGAACCCCCTCAGCACCGAGGCTGCTGCCGGCCTCCTGCCCGTCCCAGACTTCGAGTGAACCAGAGCCGGATCCAGCACCGTGTTAAAGTCCCCACCCAGGATCAATCCCCCTGTCTCCAGGTCCGGGATCAGGCCCAGCATTCGCCGCATGAAACCCGCATCGTCCCAGTTGGGAGCATAAACATTAACCAAGACCACCACTCCCCCTGAAGTCTCCCACTCACCATCACATATCTACCTGCACTATCCACCACCACTTTGGACGCAACGAACGACAGGCTCTTACCGACCAAAATTGCCATCCCACGGTTCTTCGCATCAAGTTGCCACCCAACTTTTTCTTAGCCTCACCTGATCCGTAACCCTGAGGTGCGTCTCCTGGAGCATAGCCACATCCGCTCCCCTCCCAACCCCCTCAAGTGAGCCAAGACCCGGGATTGCTTCACCGGATCATTCAGCCCCCTCACGTTCCATGTGACCAGCCGAACCCGGGGGGCCATCCCCCTCCCCCTACTCCGATCAGCCATAGCTCTTCCTCAACCCGCCACGCGCCCAGGGAGCCCCCCAAGCCCTCTCCCCACGGCGGCCGACCCACCTCCCAACACCCCCCTTCACCATCCATTCCCTCACAGTCCCTGCAACAACAACCCGGTACCCCCCTTTCTTCCTCCCCCCCAAACCCCCCCCCCCCCCAAACTAGGGCCCCCCTAGCTGCGTTACCCCTAACATTGTGCTTCTGTGAGTCAGCTGACTTCTGCTGACCCCGGCTACTCCCGCCATAACCACGACCCCCTCCCCCCGCCCCCGACGCAACACAGCCACCAATCCCTCCCTACCAGCGCCGGCCCCGCCCCCAATTCCTCCGGCGCGGGAAGAAAGCCCGTGCTTCCAACCCGAGCTCCGCCCCTCAACCCAACACGCGGGGAAAAGACGGACACATGACCCATCGGGACCCCAAACCACCCCCCAACCCACCAGTGGACAAAACAAATAAAAAACACCACAGTAAATAAACAACAGTCCAGAAAACAACCCCGAAAAAAACAAAATAGCGAAAACGAACAGGCAACATCAATCAGCAAACACAGCCAATATAAACAACAGGATATCCAGGAGGGCAAAGCCTCCAAACAAAGTACATTTTTCCCCAGCCCCCCAGACCTCAGTTCGAGTCCAAGTTCTCTGCCTGGACAAAGGCCCAGGCCTCCTCCGGAGAGTCAAAATAGAGCTGGCGGTCCTTTGTAAGTGACCCAGAGGCGAGCCGGCTGTAGAAGGCCAAACTTCACCCCCTTCCTATGAAGCACTCCGTTCGCTCGATTGAAGCCAGCCCTTCTCTTCGCTACCTCCGCGCTCCAGTCCTGATGAATCCTAACGTCCGTGTTCTCCCACCTGCTGCTCCTCTCCTTCTTCGCCCATCTCAACACGCACTCCCGGTCGACCAAGCGGTGAAAACGGACCAGTACCGCCCTGGGCGGCTCGTTCGGCCTCGGCTTCCGCTGCAGCACTCAATGGGCGCCCTCCAGCTCCAGGGGACCACAAAACAACCCCGCACCCATCAGCGAGTTCAGCATTAGGACCACATAGGCCCCCAAATCCGAGCCTTCCAGCCCCTCCGAGAGGTCCAAAATCCGCAGATTCTTTTGGCGGGAGCGGTTCTCCATCTCCTCCATCCTCGCCTGCCATTTCTTGTGCAGCTCCTCGTGCGACTCCACTTTCACTGCCAGGCCCAAAAGCCCGTTGTCCGAAGCCTTTTTCTGCAGGTCCCGAATCTCCACGGCCTGGGCCGTCTGAATCGCCACCAGCTTGTCCAGCGAGGCCTTAAACGGCTCCAAGATCTCAGCTTTAAGCCTCTTGAAGGAGCGCTGAAGCAGCTTCTGCTGCTCCTGCGCCCACTGCTGCCACGCTGCTGCTGCTTCCCCGCCTGCCGCCATCTTGCTTTTTCTACCTCTCGCCTTCCCCTGCTGTAAAGCCGATTTTTGGACCGCTCCACTGCGAGTCCAGTCCATCCACCAGTCGCTGGGCACACTGGCTGTGTTTCCCCCCGGGAAAAGTCAAAAAAACGCTGTTGCGAGCTCTTAAAAGAGCCCGAAAGTCCAAAAAAAGCGGGAGCTGCCGAACGTGCGGCTTAGCTCCGCATCGCCGCCACCGGAAGTCGACGATAGTGACATTTAAAGAGCATCTTGACAAATACATGAATAGGATGGGAATAGAGGGATACGGACCCAGGAAGTGTAGAAGATTTTAGTTTGGACGGGCCGTATGGTCGGCACAGGCTTGGAGGGCCGAAGGGCCTGTTCCTGTGCTGTACATTTCTTTGTTCTTTGTTCTTCCGGGTTCCTCCCATAGTCCTAAAATGTGCAGGTTAGATGGATTGACTATGTTAAATTGGCCCTTAGTGTTAAACAAAAATGTGTAGGTTAGGTTAAGGGGTTATTGAGAAGTGAGCTTGGGTGGAATACTCTTTCAGAGGGTAAGTGCAGACTCGGAGGGCTGAATTGCCCTGTAGGAATTCTGTTTATATGACACACCCCCAAGTCCGAAAATTTGTTTCCACAAATTCCGCTGGGCCTGTGGAGTTAATTGTTGTATTTTACAGTGGGTAGCACTGCTGCCTCACGGCGCCGAGATCCCAGGTTCGATCCCGACTCTGGGTCACTGTCTGTATGGGGTTTGCACATTCTCCACGTGTTTGTGTGGGTTTCACACCCACAACCCAAAGATGTGCAGGGTAGGTGGATTGGCCACGCTAAATTTCCCCTTAATTGGACAAAACAAATTGGCTACTCTAAATTTATATTTAAAAAATAAAAAAACAAACAAAAGAAAATAAACAATGGAACCAGGTGAGAGCAGTCCCAATCAGCTGGATGGCAGTAGAGAGATAATGGAGGAAGATAGTGCAGTCACTGTGTCAAAAAGACTGGAGACAGGTCAAGAAGGATGAGGAGGGAAAATCTACCTCTCCCACAGTCACATATAAATTGCCCCTTAATTGGAAAAAAAATAATTGGGTAATCTAAATTTATAAAAAAAAAGAACAAACAAAAGTACAGCACAGGAACGGGTCCTTCGGCCCTCCAAGCCTATGCCAGAGAATTCCTACAGTGCAGAAAGGGGCCTTCAGGCCCATCAAGTCTGTACCAACCCTCCGAAAGAGCACCATACCTAGGCCCACCCCCACGCCCTATCCTCGCAACCCCACCCGACCTGCCCATCTTTGGACAACAAGGGGCAATGTTTGCATGGTCAATCCACCTAACCTGCACATCTTTGGACACTAATGGGCAATTTTTGCATGGTCAATCCACCTAACCTGCACATCTTTGGACACTAATGGGCAATTTTTGCATGGTCAATCCACTTAACCTGCACATCTTTGGACACTAATGGGCAATTTTTGCATGGTCAATCCGCCTAACCTGCACATCTTTGGACTGTGGTAGAAAGTAGAGCACCCGGAAGAAACCCACGCAGACACAGGGTGAACGTACAACTCCACACAGTCACCCAAGACCGGAATTGAACCCAGGTCTCTGGTGCTGTGAGGCAGCAGTGCGAACAACTCTGTCACCATGCCACCCCTTAATGGAGCATACATTAGGATTAAAGATTGTGCAGGGCACAGGGACCTGGACATTCACATTTAAATGTGACAGACGTAACGAGAAAATAATTAAGGAGGCATATTGTCTTTCTTGTCTTTACAGAGATTGGGTTCGAAAGCAGGAAAGTTATTGTTGAATCTTAGAATTTGAATCCAGTTTTATTTAATTTACGGTTGCCGGTTGTTGTTGAGACGTTGCTGAAACTCAGTAGAAATTCAAGTTAAAAACTTGTCAGGTGCAAATAAGAATTGTTTTATTGAAGTTCATTGGTTACAACTTGAAAATGATTTAAAAGGTAGTTTGTAGACAATTTGATTTTCTTCAAAGAATCACAGGAATTATCTTCTGAGACAATAGCCTGAACACAACTTTAAAAGTCAAAGGCTGAAGTCAAAGTACGAAAATGAAATAGGAATACAGAACTCTTTTCTAATTCTCTTCCTTTACTTTCTCTCTCTCTCTCTGTCTCTGTCTTGTTCTCTTTGTCTCTTTCCTGTCTCTTTCTCTCTGTGTCTTTCTGTCTGTCTTTCTGACTTTCTGTCTTTCTTTCTTCTTGTCTTCTTGTCTAAAATGGTGGCCAAATCATCCATGGATATACTCTTTCATATCTGTCTTAAGCGATCCGATCACACCCCAATATAATCCTAATTGGTTTAAGCTATATTCAAAACACATTTGATTTGATAACAAGCCATCCATCCTCCCAATGCAACGCCACTTCCAATTGTTGCTTATCTGCAACAATTGAGACGTTAGTCATCTCATCATGCTATTATTCCGAAAATATAAATGAAACTGTATTTTGACACAGTCTAAAATGTTTCAGCTTGCATACGTTATGGAATGTGGTTCAGGCTGTTATCACAAGTGGCCAGAAATCAGAACAATGGAGCCTTTAATTATACCACCTTAAAACCCATGGGATTTCGCTGCTGCCCTTGAAAGAATGTGATGTTTTTATCAGTGGTTCTGTTTTTCCCAAACACATGTCTGAGTTTGGAAGTTGTATATTTCTTTCATTTTAAAACTAGGATTTAATATTTCTGTCTTAAACAATCTTCTTACCTATATTAAGTGTATTTAAAATACCTGACTTCTACAGTCGCCCCTTTGATAAATCGAAAGATCAAGTGAGATATATCAGAATAAGATAAAAGATATCATTAAAGCGATAGGATAGGTAAAAGCGCAAAGAATAATTCATTCATATTGTCATTGCAGATTTAAACAATAGAATGGAAACTTAGTATTGCAACAAGTATTTCAACAATAATCATTAAAATTCTTAAAGAATCATTATTACAAAATAACAATTAATGAATTAGTCAAATTTGATGCTACAGATTCAGTATTAATAGATTATACAAATAATTGATTGATATTACGGTTAACATTTCAACAAAAGTATTTCACCTCAAATTCATCAATTGGGGGTGCAGTAGGGTTAGTGTGAATCATTCTGACAGTTGGCCCCCTGCGCTTAGCGAATAGTTCTTTGATGCACGTAGCACATTGGTATGTCATATAAATGATGAATCCAGCTGCACAGGAGAATAGGATTATTCTCATTATGGACATTCCTGTGTGTCCAAACCACCCGCAAATTCTATCCCAGAGAGAGAGAACTTGGGATGGATCAAGTTTTTTGATTTCTTTTTGGATATGTAATACCAAATCTTTAACTTCTTCAGAGTTATCAGGAATGAAAGTGCAACATTCTGCACCAATCAGGGCGCACGTGCCACCGTTTTCGGCTAGCACATAGTCAAGTGCCATTCGATTTTGCAATACCACGGTTCGAATTGTTCGCATTTCGTCAGAGATTTTGTCTAGGGCAGTGGCAGTGTATTCTGCCACATCCTGTATGATGGTTGTTATTTTATTTAACTCATTCTCCATCCTTACTTCCCAATAGAAAGGAATGAATCTAGCAAAAATTGCATCTCTAAAGGTGATAGAACGTTTTTTTCTTTGAACAGTCATTTCTGAAATATGCAGGAGATTAGTCACATGACGAATGGCAGGTACCATGTATCCTAAATAGCAAGATCCTGACCAGGATCTTGGGAGCCAGGGATATGCTTTATCATCACAAATAAAATAAGTTCCATTATAAGCAGAATATGAGTAAATATATTCTAAGAGCCATTGGTCTTCGAATGTTTTATTATTTCTGAGGTTAGGTATGCCTGTTATCCTTGAGGACCGCATAACTCTTTCTAAGCGGTCGTTAGTACATTTAAAAGCTGTGTTAACATCTACATAGTTAGTACAATTACTATTACCCATTGGTATCCCTTTAGGGTCCTTACTGATGAGGCAAATTGATCCTTTTTGTTTAATATTAGTTGGGAGGTTAAGATGTTGAGGTTTTTTGTCAGGGTTAAATTGAAGTTGGTGCCATCCTGAAAAGGTGTTTAGTGGATAGCCTGCAGATTTCCATAAGTTAATAGATTTTTGGATGTCAACCTGGTACCTCCCATTTTCACATGTATATGCTCCAGAACGGGTCACCACAGAGCGAGGGACACTTTGATAGATGTACCATTCTGCTGTTTCTGAAGCATTAAAGGGAATAGTTAGAAAGGGAATACCCTCCCCTGAGTTAGTAGGGGTTGCAATGCATACCCAACAATTAGAAATGTTAAAGTTTTCAGCATATATCTTAGCTCTGTAAAGGAATGTGTTCTTATTCATTTCTGATACAACATTCACAAAGTCAATCAAATAACTGAAAATTAAAATTGCGGCAAACATTTTACTTGTACGCGCGCTTCACGTGCGATGCGTGAATCCAACTTTTCTTTCCTTTTAACTTAACAGCGGATTGGGTGGTGAGAAGGATTACGAAAGGACCTTTCCACTTTGATCCCAAAGGTTCCTTTTGCAGCTTTTTGACGTACACTTCTTCACCGGGCACCAGGTCGTGTCCACCCTCCGGAGGATCACCCCACGCAGTTAATACCTGTTGAGAAGCAAAGCTAACAGCATTTGTTAGATTTTGACAGTAAGACAGCAAAGCATCACTCATTAAATGACAGTCTGCTTTCCTCAAGTCAATAGTTCCTGGCAGAGACATTGGTCTGCCTGTGATGATTTCAAAAGGGCTCAGGCCTGTTGTTCTATTTGGTGTTGCTCTAATGCTGCATAATACTATTGGCAAAGCTTGGACCCAATTCATGCCTTCCTGGCTGTATTTAGACAGTCTTTCTTTCAAAGTTCGATTCATACGTTCCACTTGTCCTGATGATTGTGGATGATAAGGACAGTGTAAATTCCAGTTAATGTTTAGTAGTTTACAGACTTCCCTACAAACAGCTCCTGTAAAGTGGGTTCCATTGTCTGAATCAATGCTAGCTGGTACTCCCCATCTGGGAATAAAGTCTTGGCATAGCACTTTGGCTGTATGGGCAGCTGTCCCTCTTCTAGCTGGAGCAGCTTCCACCCATCTGGAGAATTTATCCACTATTACAAGCACGTCATTGTACTGTTGACATTTAGGAAGAGTGATGTAATCTACTTGTAAGTCCTGGAATGGACCTGTGGGAGCAGGAGCTCTTAATTGAGGCATTGATGTTATAGGACCCAAGTTATTCTTTTGACAGGTTACACATCGGTTTGCTACCAATTGTGCATGTTTTTTGAATCCTTTACCACACCAACTTCTATGGAATCGATCCATCATTTGTTGAGGTGATATGTGTCCCCATGAATGAATTTGTTGAGCTAAGAAGGGCATTAGTGATTGCGGTGCGACTGGTTTACAAGTTTGAACTTCTCTCCAAATTTCATCATCATATGGTTGAATACCTGATTCTAACCATTTCCATTTTTCTTCCTTTGTACAATCATTCTGCATTTCACGTAAATCATGTAATAAGGTGGTTACTCCCAATTTGTAAATGTGACTGGATTCCTGATGCCAATGAGAGGCACAAAGGGAGGCAGCTTCCCTTGCTGCTTGGTCCGCAAGAGCATTTCCTCTTGCTTCCATAGTGTCCTCATGAGTATGGGCTTTACATTTTAGAACTGATACTTCTTTGGGCAAGGTCATAGCTTCTAGAAGATCTCGTACTTCCTTTCCATTTCGGATAGGTGTACCTGCTGTTGTGAGAAATCCTCTTTTTCTCCACAGTTGGCCAAAATCATGTGCTACTCCAAAACCATATCTGGAGTCAGTATAGATGTTAGCAGTTTTATCTCTTGCCACATGACATGCTTCTGTAAGTGCCTTTAATTCGGCCTGCTGAGCTGATGTAGCTGGGGGCAAACTTCCTTCAGCTAATACTTCATATGGGCTTGTGACTGCCCACCCAGCTTTCCTGATACCCTTGTCAATAAAAGAGGAACCATCTGTGAATAGGATTAAATCTGGGTTCTGTAGTGGCTCTTCTTCTACTAAGCGTACTTCTTCCATTTCCTCTATTATTTTCACACAGTTATGCACTTCTCTCTCTCCCTCCCCTTGTTCCTCGGGAAGCGGGAGCAAGGACGATGGGTTTACAGGACTGGCTTTGTGAAAATATAGGTTGGGAGCTTCCAAAACTGCTGTCCATCTAGCTGATGTAATTTGTGACACTCTATTCATGGATAGTAGAGAATGGACTGAATGTGGACATTTAATGATTAACTTTTGGTCTAGAACAAGTCCAGATGTAATCATTACAGCTCGACATGTAGCTTCCATGGCTCGTAAGCAACTGCCAAATGCTAGTGCCACATTGTCAAGTTTAAGGGAATAGTACCCAACTGGTCTTAACTGATCACCATGTTCTTGAGCTAGTACTGCAGTCATGTAACCATCTCTTTCATGAACAAACATGGTAAAAGGTTTTCCGTTGTTTGGAATACCTAAGGCTGGCGCTGAACACAGGACCTTTTTCAAATTCAGAAATGATTGTTTTTGTTCAGAATTGAGTTTAACTCGATCTTTTGATTTTCTGTTTCCTTTTAGAAGATCATTCAATGGCTGGCATAACTGAGTATAAGAATCAATCCAATTTCTGTTAAAATTACAGAGTCCCAAGAAAGATCTGACTTCCTGTACAGTTGAGGGTTCTTTAGCTGCTTTGATGGCAGCTGTTCTGTTCTGAGTAAGTTCCCTTTTGCCTTTGGAAATTTTCTGTCCCAAGTAAACAACTTCTTCCTGGGTAATTTGTGCTTTTGCAAAGCTAGCTTTGTGACCATTTGCACTGAGGTGGTTCAAGACCACCCGTAAGTCCTTTTCAAGGTCATCTTTATTGATGGAGGCTAACAGAACATCATCTACATACTGAATAATGGTTGAAGGCAGATCAGGCAGTTCCCTGATGTGATTCTGCAGAGCCATGTGGTAAACAGTTGGGCTATTGTGAAAACCTTGCGGTAGTCTAGTCCATGTGTACTGTTGCTGATTAACTGTAAAAGCAAACCATGGTTGTACTTGTTTAGCTAATGGTACTGACCAGAAGCCATTTGCCATATCAATGACTGAAAACCACTGAAGGTCAGGAGTTAAAGAGTTAAAAATTGTAGACGGATCTGCCACTAAAGGAGCTTTTCTGACAATGAATTGATTTGCCTTTCTGTAGTCAATAGTAAGGCGCCATGTACCATTAGCCTTTTTCACAGGCCATACAGGGCTGTTTGATGAACTGTGAATACGCACTAAAATATCCCTTTCTTCAAGTTGTTTTATTATAGGTAGAATACCTTGAATTGACGTTTTGCTAATGGGGTATTGTTTGGTACAAGGTGGAGCTGATCCCATGAAAGTAACTGGTTCCATTTTCAAAAGACCACAATCATTTTTGTCAATTGCCCAAATTGGATGATGTTGTATTTCATCCTTTTTTATGTGTCTAATGGACCAGGTAATTTTCCCATTATTGAAATTGAGTGAAGAATTTAGTTGTGATAAGATGTCCATACCTAGAAGTGCTTGTGTTACCTGACCTACCCATATTGATGCTATCAGTTGATGTGGTCCAAATTCTAAGAGCAGTGGTATAGTCTTCCGAAGAGGGACAGAGTCTCCTCCTGCAGCCAAAGCTTCAATTTTCTCTGAAGTCAGGGGAAAGAAAGCAGCATTCTGTTCAGTAACACAGGTAAGTTCAGCTCCAGTATCAAATAGAAAATCGATATCAATACCTTCCACTCTTAATGAAATATATAATCCATCATTTTTCTGCTGCAAAAGTGCATGTAGAGAGAAATGGAGAGAATCATCAAGAGTGGGGTCTAGTAGATTTTTGAATTATCACACAGAGGACGTCTTTGAGCTGGAGGACAGCTGTTTAACATTTCATTCATAGCATTGTTATCATCGTGTATAATCCTACGTGGGTACGGTTCGTCCCCATGTGGGTAAGATTTCTCCCTACATGGGTAAGATTCCTCCCTACGTGGGTAAGGTTCCTCCCCACATGGATAAGGTTGGGAGGTTTTAGAATCCCGGTACGTAAGTCTGGGTCTGTCTTGTTGGAACGTTACCCTAGGTGCATCTTGTTTGTGCGCATTACGTGGTTGACCACGAGGTGGAAATGTATTGTAGTGAAAATTGTCTACCTCATTATCATCTCTCGAATCCATCCGTGGTTTAAGATAGCATTTTGCCATCCAGTGTCCTACTTTACCGCAGTAAAGACATTGTGGTATATTTTCCTTACGTGATTTTAATGGAGCCAGGGTACATGTTTGCCCTGAATCTTGTGGTGGTGCTTTAGTCACTGCTGATGAGCTTGTCCGATTGCGTAAACCACGATCTATCTGAATGCACCGGTCAACTATGTCTCGGTATGTGCCAGTTTTGGCCCAAGCTGGTAAAACCAAATTCAAGGCATCAGAAACTTCAGGTTTAACACCGGCTACAAAAGCCGTTTTTAATGGATTTAAATTGCTTGCATCCCATGTGTCAGTTTCGTCTGTAAGTGTCATTCCCGAATATTCCATCCAAGTCTGTAAAAATCTGTCCTCAAAATCCTGAATATCTTCATTACTTTTTTGAATGCAAGATGTGATCTTAGACCAATCGGTCCTCGGGGGGCGATATGTTAATAGCCAATCCCTGATTGCGAGCCAACCAGCGTCTAAATTTTGCAAATTGTCTCCAAGGGAAAATTCCACCTCAGTTCAAAGGGTTGAAATTACGCGAGTACCGAGCATGATAGTTAGAACTTGTACTCCATCAAATGGGTGGAGACTGTAAATGGATTTTAATCTGTTAATTCCATTCCATGTGGACATACCACCCTTTTTAGGATGTGGGAGATTTTTGGACCATTCGTCAATTTGTGCAGGCTCTGCTGGTTCCTGAGTCCATTGATGATCAAATATGTTTCTAGAGATAGTTTCACCTTCTTCCTCTATTTTTTTGCTTCCAACTCTAACCCGTTTGGGTTTTAAAGGGGGTAGTTGAATTAATTTAGTATTACGCTTTGTAGGAACACTATCTTCGTCTGATTCATTTGGCAGAGGAATTAATTTATTCATGACACTTGATTTTGGCTGTGCATTTGCCAATTGTGCCACTAGGTGGGCTGCTTGTTGAGTTTGTGTTACTTCAGCTGCTGTTTGAATCCAGTCTTTTAGGACCTTGCCGCTTTCAGTGGCAATGTTTAAATCTTTTTTTAAAACATATCTTTCTTCGATTAACTTGCAATTATTATATTCAATTCGCTCAGTTTTTGATTGCAACCTTTGATATCTTGACTCAACTTCAAAAATTTGATCTTGTAATTCTGCTGTTTGAATAGATAACTTCTGGAGTTTAGAGGTTTTGTTTTGCAATTCTGTTCCAATTTCATCATAATGTTCAAGTTTAGATTCTGCATCTTGCAGTTCTCTTTCTAAAACACATTTTTGTTCCATTACCTTGTACTTTTCAAGTTCAATTCTCTCAGTTTTTGATTGCAACTTTTGGTATTTTGACTCCACTGTAAAAATTTGATTTTGTAATTCTGCTATTTGAGAAGATAACTGCTGGAGTTTAGAAGTTTTGTTTTGCAAGTCTGTTCCAATTTCATCATAATGTTCAAGTTTTGCTTTTGTATCTTGCAATTCTTTTTCTAAAACACATTTTTCTTCAATTAACTTGGAATTTTCAAGTTCAGTTTGATCAGTTTTTGATTGCAACTGTTTGTATCTTGACTCTACGTCAAAAATTTGATCTTGGAACTCTATTTGAACAGATAACTGCTGGAGTTTAGAAGTTTTGTTTTGCAATTCTGTTCTAAGTTCATCGTCCTGTTCAAATTTGGATTTTACATCTCGCAATTCTCTTTCTAAAACACAGTTTTTTTCAATTAACTTGTACTTTTCAAGTTCAATTTGCTCAGTTTTTGCTTGCAGCTTTTGGTTTTTTAATTCCACCTCAAAAATTTGATTTTGGAATTCTGCTAATTGAACAGATAACTGTTGGAATTTGGCATCATCCTGTTCAAAACTGAATTCTACATCACGCAATTCTTTTTCTAAAACACATTTTTCTTCAATTAACTTGTACTTTTCAAATTCAATTTGCTCAGTTTTTGATTGCAGCTGTTGGTTTTTTAATTCCACTTCAAAAATTTGATTTTGTACTTCTGCTATTTGAACAGGCAACTGCTGGAGTTCAGAGATTTTGTTTTTCAAATCAGTTCTAGTTTCATCGTCAGATTCAAGTTTTGCTTTTGCATCTTGCAATTCTTCAACAACTGCAATTAGTTGGTCTTTAGTGGTCCTATATTCATGATCAGTTTTATTTTTAGTAATTATCTCTTGCTCTCTGCGTAATTGTCCCATAATTGCCAGGGACCATTTAACACGTTCTGCACTGTGCAATCGTGTGCATTTTCCCCATGCTCTCTTGATATTATCAAAGGACCACTGTCCTCTGTGGATATTATACTTTGATTCAATTTTTCTTGAGGTTTCACATAGGTCAAATTGTTTACGAAAGAAAGACCCAAAATCCCCCAACATATCTTCAACGGAAACATCTGGTATCCCAGTTCCTCCTTTTACCGTCGTAGGGAGTAAATGTCTGCCTTCTAAAGGGTCTAAATCTATACTTTCAACTGGATCAGCCATAAATTCAACCTTTCACTTAACTTTTTGTGTGTAGGCTGCGTTAGTCTCAACAACCAGCAGCTGATTGATTTAACACAGTCTATAAAAATGTCCTTTCAGGGGTCGAAGCACTGATTGATGCGGCTTTAAGACTTTTAATGGGTGAAAAAGATATTTCTTACCCCAGTCTAGCCGTGGATTCCGACTGTCTTCCGATCTCTTCCGATTATTCCCGAAGCTTCCGTCGTCGCCTGATCCTCCTCCGATTTCTCACGAAGCTTTCCGAACCTCTCCGAAGGTCGAATCAGAACTCCTCCCCCGCTGCCCGACTACGCCAAGTGTTGTATCTTAGGATTTGAAGTTTTATTTAATTTACGGTTGCCGGTTGTTGGTGAGACATTCCTGAAACTCAGTAGAAATTCAAGTTAAAAACTTGTCAGGTGCAAATAAGAATTGTTTTATTGAAGTTCATTGGTTACAACTTGAAAATGATTTAAAAGGTAATTTGTAGACAATTTGATTTTCTTCAAAGAATCACAGGAATTATCTTCTGAGACAATAGCCTGAACACAACTTTAAAAGTCAAAGGCTGAAGTCAAAGTATGAAAATGAAATAGGAATACAGAACTCTTTTCTAATTCTCTTCCTTTACTTTCTCTCTCTCTCTCTTTCTGTCTTGTTCTCTTTGTCTCTTTCTCTCTGTCTCTTTCTGTCTTTCTGTCTTTCTTCTTCTTGTCTAAAATGGTGGCCAAATCATCCATGGATATACTCTTTCATATCTGTCTTAAGCGATCCGATCACACCCCAATATAATCCTAATTGGTTTAAGCTATATTCAAAACACATTTGATTTGATAACAAGCCATCCATCCTCCCAATGCAACGCCACTTCCAATTGTTGCTTATCTGCAACAATTGAGACATTAGTCATCTCATCATGCTATTATTCCGAAAATATAAATGAAACTGTATTTTGACACAGTCTAAAATGTTTCGGCTTGCATACGTTATGGAATGTGGTTCAGGCTGTTATCACAAGTGGCCAGAAACCAGAACAATGGAGCCTTTAATGATTCCACCTTTATTGCCATGAGATTTCGCTGCTGTCCTTGAAAGAATGTGATGTTTTTATCAGTGGTTCTGTTTTTCCCAAACACATGTCTGAGTTTGGAAGTTGTATATTTCTTTCATTTTAAAACTGGGATTTAATATTTCTGTCTTAAACAGTCTTCTTACCTATATTAAGTGTATTTAAAATACCTGACTTCTACACCTGCATATACCTAAAAGCGTTCCCAGGGTGGAGGTTCCACTTCCCCACCAGCTCCTCCAGAGTTGCAAACTTCCCATCCAGGAAGAGGTCCCCAAACTGTCTGATGCCTGCCCTGTGCCAACTCCCAAATCCCCCACCCGTATCGGGGCCCAAACCGAGGCCTTCACCCCCCCTATGCCGCCTCCACTGTCCCCAGATTTTAAGGGACGCAACCACCACCGGACTCGTAGAGTACTTTACCGGGGGGAGTGGAAGTGGGGCCATCACCAAAGCCTCCAGACTCGTACCCGCACAGGATGCCACCTCCAATCTCTTCCATACATCACCCTCCCCTTCCGTCACCCACCTGCGAATCATCGCCACGTTCGCTGCCCAATAATATCCACACAGGTTGGGCAGCGCCAGGCCCCCTACCTCCCTCTGCGCTCCAAAAATACCCTCCTTACTCTCGGGGCCTTCCGCGCCCACACGAACCCCAGAATCGACTTATTCACCCTTCTGAAAAAAGCCTTTGGGATCAATATGGGAGGCACTGGAAAAGAAACAAAAACCTCGGGAGCACCGTCATCTTAATCGACTGGACGCTGCCCGCCAATGAAAGCGGTAGCGCGTCCCACCTCCTAAACTCCTCCTCCATCTGCCCCACCAGCCTCGAAAAGTTAAGCCTATGCATGGCCCCCCAGTTCCTAGCCACCTGGACCCCAAGATACCTAAAGCTCCTCTCAGCCCTCTTCAACGGGAGTTCACCTATCTCCCTCTCCTGATCCCCCGGGTGCAGGACAAACAGCTCACTTTTCCCCACATTGAGCTTATAGCCCGAAAAGTCCCCAAACTCCTCAAGTATCTTCAGCACCTCTGGTATCCCCTCAGCCGGATCCGCGACGTACAGCAGCAGATCATCTGCGTACAGCGACAACCGGTGCTCCCCCCCCCCCCCCGCACAATCCCCCTCCAACTCTTCGAGTCCCTCAGCGCCATGGTCAGGGGCTCAATCGCTAACGCGAAGAGCAGGGGAGACAAGGGGCACCCTGGAAAGCCGAAAGTCCGCCGACATCCTCCCATTCGTCACCACACTCGCCACCGGGGAGCTGTACAGCAACCTCACCCAGCTGATGAACCCCTCACCAAACCCAAACCTCCGCAACACCTCCCACAGGTAACTCCACTCCACCCCATCAAAAGCTTTCTCCGCATCCATGGACGCCACTATTTCTGACTCCACAGCTGCCGGCGCCATCATCATGACATTAAGGAGCCTCCGCACGTTGGCATTCAGTTGTCTCTCCATTACAAACCCCGTTTGATCCTCATGAATCACCGTCGGGACCACATCCTCCACCCTCCTGGACAGCACCTTTGCCAACAACTTGACATCTACATTAAGGAGCGAGATTGGCCTGTAAGACCCACACTGAAGGGGGGTCCTTGTCCCGCTTCAGGAGCAAAGAGATAATTGCCCTGGAATCGTTGGGGGCAGAGCCCCCCCCCCCCCTCCCTAGCCTCATACAGGGTCCTCACAAGCAGAGGGCCCAGCAAATCTGAAAATGTCTTGTAAAATTCCACCGGGAACCCGTCAGGCCCCGGCGCTTTCCCTGTCTGCATATTTCCCAACGCCTCCACTAACTCCTCCAACTCGATTGGGGCCCCCAAACCCTCCACCCGCTCGTCCCCTACTCTTGGGAACTCCAGCCTATCCAAAAAGCAATCCATCCCGCCTGCTTCCCTGGGGGGGGAACTGCCCGGTACAGCCCCTCGTAAAAGGATCTGAACACCCCATTGATGTCCTTTCCACCCCGCACCAAGTTCCCTCCTGCATCTGTGGCTCCCCCAATTTCTCTAGCTGCATCCCGCTTCCGGAGCTGGTGAGCCAACATCCGACTTGCCTTCTCCCCGTACTCATATACCGCCCCCTGTGCCCTCCTCTACTGCGCCTCCGCCTTCCGGGTGGTTAAAATGTCAAATTCCGCTTGGAGATTGCGCCGCTTCCTCAAAAGCCTCTCCTTTGGGGCATCCGCATATCTCCTATCCGCCCTTACCATTTCCTCCACCAGCCTCTCCCTCTCGGCCCTCTCCCCCCTCTCCCTGTGCGCCCGAATAGATATCAGCTCCCCTCTGACTACTGCCTTTAGCGCTTCCCAAACCACCCCAACTTGCACCTCCCCATTATCATTGGTTTCTAGATACCCCTCTATGCCCCTACGGATCCGCCCGCACACTTCCTCCTCTGCCAAAAGCCCCACATCCAACCTCCACAGCGGGCATTGATCCTTCCCCTCCCCCAGCTCCAGATCCACTAAATGTGGGGCATGATCAGAAATGACTATTGCCGAATACTCCGCCCCCACTACTCTCGGGATTAGCGCCCTGCTAAGCACAAAAAAAAATCATCCGGGAGTACGCCTTATGAATATGGGAGAAAAAGGAGAACTCCCTACCCCCCCCAGCTCCAAAAACCTCCAAGGGTCCACTCCACCACCCCCCCCATCTGATCCATGAACCCCCTCAGCACCGAGGCTGCTGCCGGCCTCCTGCCCGTCCCAGACTTCGAGTGAACCAGAGCCGGATCCAGCACCGTGTTAAAGTCCCCACCCAGGATCATCCCCCTGTCCTCCAGGTCCGGGATCAGGCCCAGCATTCGCCGCATGAAACCCGCATCGTCCCAGTTGGGAGCATAAACATTAACCAAGACCACCACTCCCCCTGAAGTCTCCCACTCACCATCACATATCTACCTGCACTATCCACCACCACTTTGGACGCAACGAACGACAGGCTCTTACCCACCAAAATTGCCACCCCACGGTTCTTCGCATCAAGTTGCCACCCAACTTTTTCTTAGCCTCACCTGATCCGTAACCCTGAGGTGCGTCTCCTGGAGCATAGCCACATCCGCTCCCAACCCCCTCAAGTGAGCCAAGACCTGGGATCGCTTCACCGGATCATTCAGCCCCCTCACGTTCCATGTGACCAGCCGAACCCGGGGGGCCATCCCCCTCCCCCTACTCCGATCAGCCATAGCTCTTCCTCAACCCGCCACGCGCCCAGGGAGCCCCCCAAGCCCTCTCCCCACGGCGGCCGACCCCCCTCCCAACACCCCCCTTCACCATCCATTCCCTCACAGTCCCTGCAACAACAACCCGGTACCCCCCTTTCTTCCTCCCCCCCAAACCCCCCCCCCCCCAAACTAGGCCCCCCCTAGCTGCGTTACCCCTAACATTGTGCTTCTGTGAGTCAGCTGACTTCTGCTGACCCCGGCTACTCCCGCCATAACCACGACCCCCTCCCCCCCGCCCCCGACGCAACACAGCCACCAATCCCTCCCTACCAGCGCCGCCCCCGCCCCCAATTCCTCCGGCGCGGGAAGAAAGCCCGTGCTTCCAACCCGAGCTCCGCCCCTCAACCCAACACGCGGGGAAAAGACGGACACATGACCCATCGGGACCCCAAACCACCCCCCAACCCACCAGTGGACAAAACAAATAAAAAACACCACAGTAAATAAACAACAGCCCAGAAAACAACCCTGAAAAAAACAAAATAGCGAAAACGAACAGGCAACATCAATCAGCAAACACAGCCAATATAAACAACAGGATATCCAGGAGGGCAAAGCCTCCAAACAAAGTACATTTTTCCCCAGCCCCCCAGTCCTCAGTTCGAGTCCAAGTTCTCTGCCTGGACAAAGGCCCAGGCCTCCTCCGGAGAGTCAAAATAGAGCTGGCGGTCCTTGTAAGTGACCCAGAGGCGAGCCGGCTGTAGAAGGCCAAACTTTACCCCCTTCCTATGAAGCACTCCGTTCGCTCGATTGAAGCCAGCCCTTCTCTTCGCTACCTCCGCGCTCCAGTCCTGAAAAATCCTAACGTCCGTGTTCTCCCACCTGCTGCTCCTCTCCTTCTTCGCTCATCTCAACACGCACTCCCGGTCGACCAAGCGGTGAAAACGGACCAGTACCGCCCTGGGCAGCTCGTTCGGCCTCGGCTTCCGCTGCAGCATTCAATGGGCGCCCTCCAGCTCCAGGGGACCACGAAACAACCCCGCGCCCATCAGCGAGTTCAGCATTAGGACCACATAGGCCCCCAAATCCGAGCCTTCCGAGAGGCCCAAAATCCGCAGATTCTTTTGGCGGGAGCGGTTCTCCATCTCCTCCATCCTCGCCAGCCATTTCCTGTGCAGCTCCTCGTGCGACTCCACTTTCACTGCCAGGCCCAAAAGCTCATCCTCGTTGTCCGAAGCCTTTTTCTGCAGGTCCCGAATCTCCACGGCCTGGGCCGTCTGAATCGCCACCAGCTTGTCCAGCGAGGCCTTAAACGGCTCCAAGATCTCAGCTTTAAGCCTCTTGAAGGAGCGCTGAAGCAGCTTCTGCTGCTCCCGCGCCCACTGCTGCCACGCTGCTGCTGCTTCCCCGCCTGCCGCCATCTTGCTTTTTCTACCTCTCGCCTTCCCCTGCTGTAAAGCCGATTTTTGGACCGCTCCACTGTGAGTCCAGTCCATCCACCAGTCGCTGGGCACACTGGCTGTGTTTCCCCCCGGGGAAAAGTCAAAAAAGCGCCGTTGCGAGCTCTTAAAAGAGCCCGAAAGTCCAAAAAAAAGCGGGAGCTGCCGAACGTGCGGCTTAGCTCCGCATCGCCGCCACCGGAAGTCGACGATAGTG